>NC_135448.1:4922500-4925000 GCF_051991255.1 Vanacampus margaritifer
ACATACATTCTTTTCTCAAAATAATTGAGAATTTACACACACACAAATGAAATGGCAGGAAAATATGTTTTATTCAATTTGCTGTTGGTATAGGTGTAATAAAATTTGGGATCATAAAGGTCATGTTCTGGGAAATTGCTGTTAATTTCATTTATGGTTCAATCTAGTATATGTTGCAAAAGAGTACATTTTGCCAACTTTGATCACGATTTTCTGCATTCTCCAGCTACTTAGTTCCTGGTCTTTAAATTGAGAATATCTTCACTTCCTGGTTTCCACGGTCTATACACTATTAGAAATTAGTACATATATCAACAATTTCGTAAATTTTACCCAAGTGATCTGTTTTGAGCTGGAGGGTCCCATATTTAAAAAAAACTAAATATGAAAGTAATATTTGTATATATTACATGTGTATTGTTTTCCAGGTAAATCAGAAAGGCTCCGAAAAGCCACTTGAACAGGCATTTGCCAAAATGGTGGTCGGTATGAACAATGGTATGCTCAAGTAAGTGGTATTCATTTTACTGTTATTATTTTTTATTATGTTTTAAAAACATTGCCTTCCGAAAAGATTTAGAAACAACACTACACATTGCACTTGCATTTTTTACATGGGCCAATAATTGGTGCCGATATTTGGCATTTTGACAAATATCGGTATCTGCCTTTTTACGAATCTGAAAGCCGATTAAAACTAGCATCTTACTGAGCGGTGAATGCTTGCGAACGTAGCAAATTTAGTTTTTTCATCAGGATTTGTAAGATGCTCACAGACAGTTTTTACTTGTCGCAAAGACATTTTAAACAAATTCAGACAATTTTTCACTGTCTGTGAAGATCTTTTAAAACCTTTTTACGAACCCTGACAAAAAACCCAAATTAGCTACATTCACATGCATTTGCCACTTGGTGAGATACAGGGACTTTAAATTCATTTATGGATTTAGTCAAATTGGGAAAAATGGGGAAACGTAGAATACGTTACTGAATTACTTAATTAAAATTATTTGTTCGTTCAGTTCATGATTCATCTCTCTGTAACACATTAATTTACTACTGCATACACCATTGGTTCTTAACCTGGGTTTGCTCGAATTCCAGCGGTTCAGAGAGTCAGTCTCAGGGGTTCGTATCTGAGTGATCGCATTTTGTTCTCCATCCTCAGTTACATAGCTTTTGACTTCCACAAAGAATGTAGCCACATGAGATGGGATCGTCTCCAGATCTTGGTCAATACTGTAGCTGAGACACAAGATGAATACAGGTATTTCCCACAGTAGCTATATGAAATTATGTAGTGTTATACCACAAAGAAGGGAACAAACCTGTTTCACTCTGTGTAGTTACTTCATAGTAAACCTGGACGGAAAGGTGCTAGCCCAGCAGAAAGGTGTCTTTCGCAGTAACTGTATGGACTGCTTGGACAGAACCAATGTCATCCAGAGCCTTTTGGCACGACGTTCCTTGCAGTCTCAGCTCCAGGTAAACGTTAACTGCATGAGCTAAAGCTTGTTAAATGAGGTTTACAATGTGTATCTGCTTGCATTGCTTCAGAGAATGGGTGTACTGAATGTGGGACAGTGTCTTGAAGAACAGGCTGACTTTGAGAAAATCTACAAAAATGGTAATGTTCTACTAATATTTGCATGTCAGCATGACAGGTGTGACGTGAGCATACCCTCACATCTCTGTGCTTTCTAATCAGCATGGGCTGACAATGCCAATGCATGTGCTGTACAGTACGCGGGAACTGGTGCATTAAAAACAGACTTCACAAGGTACAGTAACAATCATGGTTCACAGATTAAGTGACTAACATGTTGTTTTCGATGTTGCTAATTCTTAAATTGTTCTTTTAGCTTCTCTTTGACACAAGTTTCTCTTTTTTTCCCCCACCCAGGACAGGGAAAAGAACCCACTGGGGATTGTTGATGGATGGTTGGAACTCCATGGTCCGCTATTACAAAAACAACTTCTCTGATGGCTTCCGACAAGTATGTTACATACCGTATGGCACCATAGACTAGGCATATACCGAATATCGGCGGCGATATTCAGCATTTTGACGACTATCGGCGGCGATATTCAGCATTTTGACGACTATCGGCATCAACCATTTTGAAGAATCTTACGGCCGATAATGGATCCATTAAAAAAAAAAAGTGCTAACTTCAGGGAACTAATTACCGGGTATTTAAATTTTCTGAGATGCTGCTGACCCTGGGAACTCCCTGCACCTTCTGTTTGTTTGAAATTAAAACTAAATCAAATTTTAATACTTGAGATATTTTGGAAAACTTTATTTACTGTAGAAAACAATAGGGAGCTATTTACTTAAGTTTTTAACTTTTGAAGACATGCTACTGGTAGATTTGGAAAAACAAAGATGTCTATTGACTAAGATTTTTCTTTTTTGACTCCAATATTTTACGAACTTTAAAAGTTGCTCAATAAACATATGTTTAACAATTTAAAAAAATGAGAGCTAGAGTTTTAT
>NC_135448.1:4940000-4950000 GCF_051991255.1 Vanacampus margaritifer
GGACTGGCTTTTCATCCTCAGGACCTGGACGACAACTCAACATAGTCCAGGGAATCATGAATTCAGAGGATAATTGTGAAATTCTGGATCATAACCTGAAGCTGTCCTTTGTGAAGTTACAGCCTGGTAGAAGATGGATCATGCAACATGACAATAATCCAAAGCATTCCAGCAATACAACCAAGGAATGGCTAAAGAACAAGAAGATTAATGTTCTAAATGTGCCCAGTTATAATCCTGACTTAAATTCTTTCAAAATACTGTGGCGGGACCTGAAGCGGACAGTTTATGCTAGACGCCTATCCGAACTCCCTCAACTGGCTGCATTTTGCAAGGAAGAGTGGCAAAAATTGTGCTTGGATGAAGTTTTCATTGCAAAAGGAGGTGCATTGTCCAATTAAGGTTCACATACTTTTGCAATTTAAGTTTTTCTTAAATCAACAACTTTTGTTCAAGAATGAACGACAATATTATCATTCTTTTTGTTCAAGTCCATTATTTTCAATGTCAGCGATGTAGATTTGGGTATGACTAAACATTTAATAAGGTTATTTTATACAAAAAGTCTGACCATGCCTGCAGGGTTCACAAACTTGTGTGTGTATTTACGTTTTTGTTTGTCTTTATCTCTATTTATTATTTTGTATAAAATTTTTGAATGACATATTTTTATATCCGTTTTTATTTTTGCTTTTAGTCATTCATTTATTTCTATATTTATTGTTTTATTTTTATTTTGGCGGTTTTGGTCCTCCATAGATAATCAGCTCTGGACCAGACCAAGAAACCGTGTCAACATGATCCTTCTTCTACAGTGAGGAAAATAAGTATTTCACCCCCTGGTGATTTTGTGAGTTTGACCCTTTACAAAGAAAGGAACGGTCTATAATTTTCATGGTAGGTTCATCTTAACAGTGAGTGACAGAATATTTAAAAAAATCCCAGGAAATCACATTATATTAATTTTAAACATTTATTTGTCTTTTATTGAGGAAAATAAGTATTTCACCCCCTACCAACCAGCAAGAATTCTGGCTCCCACAGACCGGTCATGTGACCAGGAGGCACACACATTAGTCCTCTTACTTAATTGGTATTCCTAATTAAGTTCCCGTTACCTGTATAAAAACACACCTGTTCACAGAATCAATCAATGCATCAGATTCCAACCTCTCCACAATGGGCAAGACCAAAGAGCTGTCTAAGGACGTCAGGGACAAGATTGTAGACCTGCACAAGGCTGGAATGGGCTACAAGACCATTAGCAAGCAGCTGGGTGAAAAGGAGTCAACTGTTGGTGCGATAGTTAGAAAATGGAAGACACACCAATTGACCATCAATCTCCCTCGGTCTGGTGCTCCACGCAAGATCTCACCTCGTGGAGTGAACCGGATCATGAGAAAGGTGAGGAAACAACCCAGAACTACACGGCAGGAGCTTGTTGATGATATCAAGGCAGCTGGGACCACAGTCACCAAGATGACCATTGGTAACACACTACGCCGTAATGGATTGAAATCCTGTAGTGCCCGCAAGGTCCCCCTGCTCAAGAAGGCACATGTACAGGCCCGTCTGAAGTTTGCCAATGAGCACCTGGATGATTCAGAGGAGGCTTGGGAGAAAATGCTGTGGTCAGATGAGACTAAAATCGAGCTCTTTGGCATCAACTCGACTCGCCGTGTTTGGAGGGCGAAAAAAGCTGACTTTGACCCCAAGAACACCATCCCCACCGTCAAGCATGGTGGTGGAAACATTATGTTTTGGGGCTGTTTCTCTGCTAAGGGTACAGGACGACTTCACCGGATCGAGGGGAGGATGAATGGGGCCATGTACCGGGAAATCTTGGGTGAGAACCTCCTTCCCTCAGCCAGGATATTGAAAATGGGTCGTGGATGGGTGTTTCAGCATGACAATGACCCAAAACATGCAGCAAAGGCAACAAAGGAGTGGCTCAAGAAGAAGCACATCTGCGCAAACTTGGTGACCAACTACAAGAAACGTCTGACCGCTGTGCTTGCCAACAAGGGTTTCTCCACCAAGTACTGAGTCATGTTTTGCTAGGGGGTGAAATACTTATTTTCCTCAATAAAAGACAAATAAATGTTTAAAATTAATATATTGTGATTTCCTGGGATTTTTTTTAATATTCTGTCTCTCACTGTTAAGATGAACCTACCATGAAAATTATACACCGTTCCTTTCTTTGTAAAGGGTCAAACTCACAAAATCACCAGGGGGTGAAATACTTATTTTCCTCACTGTATATCCACATATGAAGACTATACTGTCTGATGTGTTCATACTTCCCTTAAGATGTTTCTTACTATATTACAGAGCCTAAAAATTGGATTCCGGCAAATCTGTTTACCAAATGTATATGTTCAAAGGGGTTCTATTTTGATCGGACTGTAACAGATTTTCTTCACCGCAAAAACTTTTTGGTGTGTACTGTCAACTGCTTATATTATTCATACACCATCTTTTTTGTGTTTGTACATCAGGATTATTCAGTCACCATTGTCATTTTCTGTATACAATAAATTCAAACTATTGACGGGGGATTGGGTCCGAGCCTTGCCTCTAATGCCACAAGATGATGGTAAATGAGTCATTCTAAATCGAGCTCCTCGTCTCGAGTCAAATTGTTTCCTTGGTGCCCATCATGCCACCAAAGCAATAACAGTATTCATTTGGGGGCATCTGGGCTGGCCAAAAACAATAGTGACCAAAAAAAAAACAAAAAACATCTGAGTAGGTGAACTTGCGAATGCTGAACCATTGTAAAATTTAATTTCTTGGTTAGTCTTGCAATAAGGTTTTGCCAATTTCATGTCTTCCTGCTTATCCAACTACTCTATTGCCCCTATTAAGCAGACATTTTCCATAATGGCATCTTAGAGCAATTGAAATATTTAAGTTGCTCAACAATTTAGTTTGCAGTAATGCCTTTTAGCACACTACTTAATGTAATTCTTATTAACTTTTTCATTCTTTACATGAAATACTATCAGATATTCATTAAGCCATCAGAAATGTGTTTGTGCTGTTCACAAGTTTTAGTTGACTTGTATAACTCCTATATGTATCACAAAGCCATTAATCATGATTTTAATTTCTATTAAGTGTTGTACGGAGATGCTGTGCAGTTTTTGAAATATTGTCATCAGTTTATTCATGTCTAATTTAACAGGATTTATAATTTTTTTGCCCTGTTGTGTAGGTTTACACACAAAAGGTCATGATTTGTAAACAATATATTTTGGGAAGAAGCTACTCATTGCATATTTCCTTACCTTCATATCTTATATGAATATGGAATCAATGTGTTATTAACACAAAAGAATCGAGGGACTTATTTGTCCATTATAATTTGCACTGACAACTTAATGTTTAAACTCAATAGAAAGTTTCTGAATATATTTTCGACACCTTTTGCATATATGATGGACTTTGTTTTTGGGTGGCGGGGGAGGTCCCCCAGGTCAAGAATGTCTTTGTGTGACTTAAGTTTGTATTAACAGTCCTATAATGTGTTTTGTTTTGTAATTATATTTATATACATCTATATATGTATAGCATTATTATAGCTTGAAGGTTATATGATCATACAAAATTTGGTTTTCTGTGATTCAATGTCTCATCAGTTATTTTTTTGCAAATTTGTCAACAGTGGAGCAAATTAATTAAAAATGTCAACTTGGTCATTCGTAGGAAATTTATTCTATCAGGCCAATTTGTGATTTTCCTTAGCAGTCATCAATATTATTAAATTCAGTTAAGCCTTCATCACATTGTTTATAACGTATATTTGATAGTGAATTGACTTCCTTTGTGGTGCACTTCTGTTTTCAAAGTCTACTTTTAGCTGCTTAAATACACAATTCATTAGATACATCCTCTCAGGCCCATTATTCAGCACCAGGATCGTCCATAGTGTAGTTACTAGTTGTGTCCAAATTCACAAGTCTTGGTTCTGAACTTGTCGGCTGCATGGCATCACTCCTATACATATATACATATACATATACTGTACATATGTATATATACATGTGTATATATACATATACATATATACATGTGTATATATACATATACATATATACATATGTATATATACATATACATATATACATATGTATATATACATATACATATATACATATACATATATACATATGTATATATACATATACATACATATATACATATGTATATATACATACATATATACATATGTATATATACATACATATATACATATGTATATATACACATACATATATACATATGTATATATACATACATATATACATATGTATATATACACATACATATATACATATGTATATATACACATACATATGTATATATACACATACATATGTATATATACACATACATATGTATATATACACATACATATGTATATATACACATACATATGTATATATACACATACATATGTATATATACACATACATATGTATATATACACATACATATGTATATATACACATACATATGTATATATACACATACATATGTATATATACACATACATATGTATATATACACATACATATGTATATATACACATACATATGTATATATACACATACATATGTATATATACACATACATATGTATATATACACATACATATATACATATGTATATATACACATACATATATACATACGTGTATATATACACATACATATATACATACGTGTATATATACACATATATACATACGTGTATATATACACATACATATATATATATATATACATATATACATATATATATACACACACATATACATATATACATATATATATACACACACATATATATATATACACATATATATATATATACACACACATATATATATATACACATATATATATATATATATACACACACATATATATATATATACACATATATATATACACATATATATATACACGTGTATATATACACATATATATATACACGTATATATATATATACACGTATATATATATACACGTATATATATATACACGTATATATATATACACGTATATATATATACACATATATATACACGTGTATATATATATATACACGTATATATATACACATACATATATACATACGTGTATATATACACGTATGTATATATATATATATATACACACACATATATATATACACATATATATATATATATATATATACGTGTATATATATACGTGTATATATATATATATACACGTGTGTATATATATATACACATGTATATATATACACGTATATATATACACATGTATATATATATACACATGTATATATATATACACATGTATATATATATACACGTATATATATATACACATGTATATATACACATGTATATATATATATACACGTATATATATATATACACGTATATATATACACGTATATATATACACGTATATATATATATACACGTATATATATACACGTATATATATACACGTATATATATATATATATACACGTATATATATACACGTATATATATATACACATGTATATATATATACACATGTGTATATATATATACACATGTATATATATATACACATGTGTATATATATATATGTATATATATATACACATGTATATATATATATACACATGTATATATATGTATATATACACACGTGTATATATATATACACGTGTGTATATACACGTGTATATATACACGTGTGTATATACACGTGTGTATATACACGTGTGTGTATATATATACACGTGTGTATATATACACGTGTGTATATATACACGTGTGTATATATATATATATACACGTGTGTATATATACACGTGTGTATATATATATATATACACGTGTGTATATATACACGTGTATATATATATACACGTGTATATATATACACGTGTGTATATATACACGTGTGTATATATACACGTGTGTATATATACACGTGTATATATACACGTGTGTATATATACACGTGTGTATATATACACGTGTGTATATATACACGTGTGTATATATACACGTGTGTATATATACGTGTGTATATATACACGTGTGTATATATACACGTGTGTATATATACACGTGTGTATATACACGTGTGTATATATACACGTGTGTATATATACGTGTATATATATACACGTGTATATATATACACGTGTGTATATATACACGTGTGTATATATACACGTGTGTATATATACATGTGTGTATATACACGTGTGTATATACACACGTGTATATATACACGTGTATATATACACGTGTATATATACACACGTGTATATATATATATATACACGTGTATATATACACACGTGTGTATATATACACGTGTATATATATATGCACGTGTATATATACACGTATATATATATATACACGTATATATACACGTGTGTATATATACACGTGTGTATATATACACGTGTGTATATATACACGTGTGTATATATACACGTGTGTATATATACACGTGTGTATATATACACGTGTGTATATATACACGTGTGTATATATACACGTGTGTATATACACGTGTATATATATACACGTGTATATATATACACGTGTATATATATACACGTGTGTATATACATATGTGTGTATATACACACGTATATATACACACGTATATATACACACGTGTATATACACACGTGTATATATACACACGTATATATACACACGTGTATATATATATGCACGTGTATATATATATATATACACGTGTATATATACACACGTGTGTATATATACACGTGTGTATATATATACACGTGTATATATATATGCACGTGTATATATACACGTATATATATATATATACACGTATATATATATATATATACACGTGTATATATACACACGTGTATATATATACACACGTGTATATATACGTGTATATATGCACGTGTGTATATATATGCACGTGTGTATATATATGCACGTGTATATATATATGCACGTGTATATATATATGCACGTGTATATATACACGTATATATATATATACACGTATATATACACGTGTGTATATATACACGTATATATACACGTGTGTATATATACACGTATATATACACGTGTGTATATATACACGTATATATACATGCGTATATGTATATATATACGTATATATACATATGTATATATATACATGTATATACATATGTGTATATACATATGTGTATATACATATGTATATATATACATGTATATATATACATGTATATATACGTGTATATGTATATATATACGTATATATACATATGTATATATATACATGTATATACATATGTGTATATACATATGTATATATACATATGTATATATACATATGTATATATATACATGTATATATACATGTATATACATATGTATATATACATATGTATATATATACATGTATGTATACATGTATATACATATGTATATGTATATATGTATGTATACATGTATATATACATGTATGTATGTATGTATATATGTATATATACATATGTATGTATGTATGTATATATGTATATATACATATGTATGTATGTATGTATATATGTATATATACATATGTATGTATGTATGTATATATGTATATATACATATGTATGTATGTATGTATATATGTATATATACATATGTATGTATGTATGTATATATGTATATATACATATGTATGTATGTATGTATATATGTATATATACATATGTATGTATGTATGTATATATGTATATATACATATGTATGTATGTATGTATATATGTATATATACATATGTATGTATGTATGTATATATGTATATATACATATGTATGTATGTATGTATATATGTATATATACATATGTATGTATGTATGTATATATGTATATATACATATGTATGTATGTATGTATATATGTATATATACATATGTATGTATGTATGTATATATGTATATATACATATGTATGTATGTATGTATATATGTATATATACATATGTATGTATGTATGTATATATGTATATATACATATGTATGTATGTATGTATGTATGTATATATACATATGTATGTATGTATGTATATATGTATATATACATATGTATGTATGTATGTATGTATGTATACATGTATATATACATGTATGTATGTATGTATGTATACATGTATATATACATATGTATGTATACATGTATGTATACATGTATATATACATATGTATGTATACATGTATATATACATATGTATGTATACATGTATATATACATATGTATGTATACATGTATGTATACATGTATATATACATATGTATGTATACATGTATGTATACATGTATATATACATATGTATGTACATATGTATGTATACATGTATATACATATGTATATATGTATATATACAATAATAGCAGTATTATGCTAATAGCAAGACTAACTATGCTGTATATATATATATAAAATAAAAGACTAATTTGAATATTTCATATGACATATTTAGAGGCTTGAATAAGTCCATAAGTCATAACAATAGATTTTTTTATGCATGCCCAGTTTTCACACAATGGCAGTTTTCTGAATAAGACAAAGTTCTTGTAATTTTGCCAAAATCTGGCATTTCCTTTGAAGTGACATAACTTAGTCATTTATGAATATTTTTTTCACTTTCAACTGCTCAAAATGTTCAGTGGCATCAGACCTACCTATACATAAATAGTTTTTATTTTATTTTATTTTTTTAATGCCCCCTATGGACAATAATAGCAGTATTATGCTAATAGCAAGACTAACTATGCTGTAAATATATATAAAATAAAATACTAATTTGAATATTTCATATGACATAGTTAGAGGCTCAAACAAGTCCATAAGTCATAACAGTCGAATTTTTTATGCATGGCCAGTTTTCACACAATAGCAGTTTTCTGAATAAAACAATGTTCTTGTAATTTTGCCGAAATCTGGCTTTTCCTTTGAAGTGTGATAACTTAGTCATTTATGAATATTTTTTTTCACTTTAACCGCTCAAACTGTTCAATAGCATCAGACGTATCTATACATATATATTTTTTTTTTATTTTTTTTTTATGCCCCCTATTGACAATAATAGCAGTATTATGATAATAGCAAGACTAACTGTGCTGTATATGTATATATATATATATATATAAAATAAAAGACTAATTTGAATATTTCATATGGCATAGTTAGAGGCTCAAACAAGGCCTTAAGTCATAACAATAGAATTTTTTATGCATGCCCAGTTTTCACACAATAGCAGTTTTCTGAATAAAACAAAGTTCTTGTAATTTTGCCGAAATCTGGCATTTCCTTTGAAGTGACATAACTTAGTCATTTATGAATATTTTTTTCACTTTCAACTGCTCAAAATGTTCAGTGGCATCAGACCTATCCATACATATATAGTTTATTTTATTTTTTTATTTTTTAATGCCCCCAATGGACAATAATAGCATTATTATGCTAACAGCAAAACTAACTATGCTGTATATATATATTATGGATATATATATAAATCAAAGTAAAATATTTCATATGGCATAATTAGATCCTTGAATAAGTCAATAAGTCGTAACAAGATAATTTTATTCTTTAGAACAAGAAGGTCAGTCACAATAACTGATTTTGATGACAGAATTTATGAGTAACACTTTAGAACAAATATGCAGAATTCATGAACATGAAACACCAGTTACTGAAACAAAGAACTACTACTAACTAAACACCAGAACTACTTTTTTTTTCATTTAACATTTCATGCAATGGGGCTTGATGTGTTTTTTGTAAATGTAAATTCCACATTTTGCGCAAACGTTTGAAGCTCGAAGTGGCTTTGTGCAAAGGCCACATTGTTGGCGCTTAGACAGGGGTCCAGCATGCTGCTCTGCCTGCTCCACCAAGCCTTCAGCAGAAGGCTTTGCTTCCTTTTTCAAAATTTCAGGCCAAATTAGAGCCTTG
>NC_135448.1:4955000-4957500 GCF_051991255.1 Vanacampus margaritifer
GTGAGACGTCACTTCATTTTTAAATATTAATACGACTTAACTACAATATAATATAATATAATAAGCTAATAACATACGGGAGTCAATAAATAAGAAGAGAAATGTACGCTTTATTCGAGCGCGTAATATAATCGTTTGACCTGAATAAGCTTCCGTTAAACTACGGGATGAGGCTTTGAAAAAGTTGAGAGCGCATTCGCTGGTGTCAGCGGAGAATCGTTATGAAATATAAGGCGAGAAATAAAATAATTGCACGACTGGGTGTACGATTGCGGTGGAATAAATCTTATGGCGCCGTTATAAGCTACGGTAAATTAATTTTATTGATGGGGGACGTTGAGGCTTCGACGTAAAAAACGAGATATAGAACACGTTTACGAGTGGAATAAAAACGACACATAATCGTGTATTTTTGGATAAGATGATGATGAATAATGCTAGAATACTAGCTTTAGGTATTTTTGTGAAGTTATAACCATTTATATAACTTTAAATATTGATATAAGACTAAATGATTTAACCTGATATCACTTCCGCTAGTCGGAATTAAAGCTTCCGGATTAAACATACCGTTTAAATAATGATTTAAAATGTAATTAATATTGAACAACGGGATTATATTGTGAAAAAGGTTAGTTTATTCTAATAAGATATGGCATTTGTTCGATGGTTTTAATGACGGCAATTTAACTTTGAATGTGCGTACACGGCGACCGCCCGTTAATAATGTTATGAGTGTATGTAATTTTTATATAGAGGAGAGTCCCGGACGTATCTTTAAGAAAAGTGTATTGAAAAAATGATTAATACCGAAATATTGCTTTGCAAATAAAATAACTGTATAATACAAATTTATGTAATAAAACAAATTAAGCCGTTTAATAAGCGCTAAACGGGATAAATTAATTAGACGGTAAAATTACTAATAAAACTTCTAACGCTAAAACCCGCAAGCGTCTGCGTTAAATAATTGAACAACATTATATAAATTGTTGCCGTAACTGATTTTATAAGCCCCTTATATAAATTTCTTAAGCACTAATGTTGAATACTTAAACTGGCTTCACGAGTGCAAATATGTCATATTTAAAATTATGTTTGATATAAAACGAACGAATATTAACACACAAATAACATAGAGAGGTATAGTTTTAAGATATTATAAAATTTAGATGCATATCTTATGCTTATAGAACATAAATAACTTTAACTAAAAACGAATAACTTGGATGGCAATTAATGTGGAATAATTCTTTATATAGATGATTGTTTTTCCCTTATGATTTTGTTTGTGCGCGAGAACATTGTTTAATAAATTTTAAATATCTTTTCAGAATCAGGAGACACACCCATTAAGGACAATTGGGGTCCCACCAAAGTGCCATATTCCGGTCCTGGGGATGAAGTAATGTGTTAATTATAATTTAAAAGGAGTTTTTTTTATTTTTTTATTTTTTTCTCCCATGTTTATAAATAGAAAATAATTTTAATCTCTCCTGAATATATTTAACCTTTGAATTCGACATTTAAAGTCTCATTACAAACAGACTGGGGAAGCTATCTGGAAGAATCACATTTTTGACATAATTTGAGGTGCTATGTAATTAAAAATCATTCCTGCTTTGACGTTTGACCAAAGGCTGACTTTACGGGCTGCGGCCTCCATTGAGAAAACATTAATTGAAAACTACACACTTATTAATTAACTATATTTGTAAATTGTTAGAGTATATCTGTCCTACCTCATCCTAATTATTATTTATGAAGGTATGCAAAACATATTAAATTAAATATTGTAAACCATAACAAATATTGACATATAATTAGCAATTATTTAAAATTGTAAACTTTCATTGTTTTAATTATTTATTTATTTTTTTTATTATTATTTTTTTTTATTTAATTTTTTTTTTTCTTCTCCTTTCTCAATTTTTTTTCAATTTTTTTAATAAAGGAAGTTTTTGTTTTTAAAATTTACTGACATGTTATAACCTAAATACTGTTGGGGCAGATTTTAATGTTTTCAGTCGAGTGAGGATTATTGGTCAGGGGTCATTATTTCAGAACAAAGTCAACTGGCGGGACACAGACCTCTTTAAAACCCCCCACCCACAAAGAAACTGCAACTGCCACCACCATCAGAGGGGCGTGATGCAGCCATCATCACAAAACATCCTGCCAATACCTGATGGAGAGGGGAGGTTCCTGGCGCCACCTGTTGCAACAATGACTGTGCCATCATATACAAATGTGATAAAAGAAAAACTGCTCCACTGCCCAATGCACACAATGCTCCCCACGAACTGTCCTATGAAAAACTGCTCCATATGCTCTGCACAAGCGTCCTTAAAGCATTCCTGCGTCCAGAACTGTCCACTACGATGGTGACTCAACCCCACAAACAATGCTTTCCTTGAATTAGTGATACCAGACCATATGATGTGATGCTGACTGTTTACACTGCACTCTATTTTTGATAGATATAAGGTGATACCATTTA
>NC_135448.1:4967500-4992500 GCF_051991255.1 Vanacampus margaritifer
ATTATTTTGTTTGTTTTTGTGTTGGTGTTGCTTACGGTCTTCTCCATCAGGCGCACACACTTCTATAAGGGCTCTACAATGACTTATACTAGGGATGCACGATAATGCTATTTTCAACCAATACCAATAAACAAATAATTTAGAACGTGCCGATAATTGTTTGCAAAATTAACTTGAATACAAATATACTTTTTGAGTCCTACTATAAGTACAAATACATCGAAACATTGCGCAAAACACCATGAAGCTGAAAGAAAGTGACGCTTTTCTGTGCCACTCTTTTCTGTGTCGGGACACTCAGTGTATTGTTTAATTCGTTTGGCTGTGTGTCGGGGGTGGGGGGGGAGACAGAGTGAGCAGAGAGGTCATGGCCCTTATGGGAGAGGGAGTGAGAAAGTGAGCTAGAGAGCATGCGCGCTTGCTTCAAAATAGCGGCCAAAAGGTCCATAATTCAGGCCAACCAAGCGGGAAAATGCAGACCACTCCAAGTTAGTCTCTCTGGGTCTGGCTAGGTCTCTACCAAAAGCACTTTAATTGCTGCTTTTGAAACGAACTTGTAGGCTGAAATAAACCCCGCCTCCTGGCGGCCAACCAAGAACAATCCTGCTGGTTCCGCCTTCTCAGTCCGGGCCTGGCTGTAATGCTCCCATTTGACATTAATAACTCTTCTAAGTGTTGTGTATTTGTATTTTCCTGCCTAGAATTTTCAGGCAGAGAAATTCGCTCGACAGTCATCTTTAATCCAGTGGACAAGTCTTCTCTGCTTCTGGAGAGTAGTGATGACTCTGAAATGAAGGGTCCTGTGGTAAGATGGAATCCTCTGCTGCCTGACTCGCATAATTGGGGTCCTTTTGCCCGTTGTTCATCACGGTATTTGTGATGCGTCATCATTTCAGATCGACAGACGCTGCACTCGCTGCAATAAAGAGGGCATGATTTACCACACAAGGCAGATGAGATCTGCAGATGAAGGCCAGACCGTCTTCTTCACGTGTATACATTGCAGGTAAAAATATCTTAAATTAAGTTATGTGGTATTTGCTCACATGATCGTGATTGTCATGTTACAGGTATCAAGAGAAGGAAGACTCCTGAGCAGATTCTGCAACTGTGTTGCTCTAAATGTTTTCTACACAAGAGCTCATTCACCAAAAATGTAATATTTGATAGATGTTGTAAATGAATTAAACTCTGAAATTTCTGAGATGTGTTGATTGGTAAAGCCACAGCATCAAACACTTGCGGAGGCATTTTAAAGAAGAGAAAAGTTACCTCGAAATGGTGACAAGTCCAATAAAATATCACATAGGTTTTTCAAATGTATTGCTTAGATAACCAACCACTGTCTGTCGTGGAAAAAGCTGGCATTTGTTATCTAATAGACTTTTTGAAGCCAAGGTACCAACTTTCTTTTCGACACTACATTACAGAGACGGCGCTACCGGAGCTATACAACAATCCTTTAAACCTGTGTTTAAAAAAACAACAGCAACACAAAGAACAGATCGGTATCGGAATAAGTGCACTGTAAAAAAATAAAAATAAAATAGCCCCAAAAATCTTTAGTTAGCGTGTCTGCTTCAGTTCTCTGTATATAAAGTGCTGGCTGGTGGGATGGAAGATTTGCTCTTAACATAGCCAAGCATCTTATTTATTCAGATTATTCTGTATCAATATAGGAACGGAATACAAACCTAAGCCATCGTAAAAAAATACTACTAATAATAATACTACTAATAAAAATAATAATGTGATGTAATAGAAGTTGATCCCTCTTAAACAAAACCGAAATCTCTATGAACACTGACTTGTACCCATGATACTTTTTGGAAGTAAGAAAGTTTTTTAAAAACAAACAAAAAACTTAGGAGGTGTTTAAAAGTACTGAGTGCCGTTGTACGAACTTGATTTCTATAAAATGTGCTAATATTTCCCCCCAAATATTTTGATTACAATTTTCTTTTAATACAAACTAAAATGTTGTCCCCCAGAAACACACAAAACACAAAGGCATTAAAAATTACATACATTAAAAAACATCACCATTGCATTTGCTACCCAGACAATGTATTTTCTTTTTCCATAGAGGACATGAATGAGTCCCAAAGAGCCTCAAATCCTTCCGGTTTCCCCCTTACAATGTATGTCATGTCAACCTCTCCAGTCCAAGACCTATCAGCATTTCTTTTTTCCATATTTGAAGTAATGGTGATTCCACATTTTTCCAACAAAAGGCCTTGCATGAATAAGTCCAAAGTCGATCATTTTTATGTCATTAGATCTGCCAAAGTTCTTGGGGTATATTCCAAGAATACATATTTTCGTTGACAGTGGGATAAATATCCTGAGAATCTGACGGACAGTGTACCACATTCCCCCCAAATTCATGTATTCCTGGACATTCCCAAAGACAATGTATCAAAGTCCCCTTCTGATGGCACTTAACACAAGTATCAGGAATATTAGAGGAAAAAAATGGTTAAGTTTAACAGGCATTATGTAAACCTGCATTAGCCATTTATATTGAAGCAATTTCAATTTTGTGTTAATTGTATACTTTTGGGCTTTTAAACAAGCCATTTCTCAGTCATCCTTGGTTATATCTTCTCGTAAATCCGTTTTCCAAGCTTCTAATATATTCAAAGAAGATATAGTTGAATGCTCCACCAACATATGGTAAAATCTCTATATATGTTTATTTGTCCTCAAAATTATTTAGTGCAATATTCTCAATTGTGGATAAGGAGGGTATAGCCATCACCGCCCTATTTTTGATGTAATAAAGCTTCTAATCTGCAAATATATTTAAAAAAAAAATGCTTTTGGGGGATTTGATACTTCTTACGAAGTTCTACAAATGTAAGAAATTTGCCCTCAGAATAAAGGCCAAAAACTGATTGAATACCCTTGTCTGCCCATAATTTAAATCCTTTATCGAACTTGCCTGGCCTAAATTGTCAATTTTCCTAAATTGGAGTAAATTGTGACAGATTTATCATTTCGCCAATATATTTGTGAACCGTATACCAAACTAGTATTGTGTTTCTTACAAAAGGATTCTTTGTCTTTACTAAAGTCTTAAACTCCAATGAGTATAAATAATGCTTTATTGGTAGCTCCGAAACAGGCTTTTCTTCAATGTTCACCCAAGTTGGCATTGTATCTGTAGAAAAGTAAAACATCGCCAAGCTTAGCCGAACTTAAAGCCCACCTCTATCATATGGCAAATATAGTGGTCGGAGCCGAAGTCGTGCTTTCTTTTTATCCCAAATAAACAGTCTAAATATATTATCGAGTATGTTTTTATTTTTTTAACTTTTTTATTCTTCTTTTTTTTTTTCTTTTTTTTTTACAAAAATCATTTGGCAAGGGTAGGGGAAGTGCTTGGAAAAGATGTATAAACTTAGGTAGAATCGACATTTTAATTAAATTAATCCGTTCCATCAACGATATGGGCAAACTGGACCATCGATCCAACATCTCTTCACTGTGTCCACCAGAGGGTCATAGTTTAAGGAAACTATGCGACTTAGATCAGGTGTAATGGTAACACCAAGGTATTTAAATCTGTCTTGTGCATTAATAAAATGTGTTAATTTGAGGGTTAATCCTTTATTTTGATTTAAAAGTAGTAAAACTGATTTCGATTTGTTAATCCTATATCCAGAAAATTCACCAAATTTCTCACAAAGGCCAATCAAATTCGGAATGCTATTCTTCAGATTTGTGAGCAAAAAATAACATCGTCCGCATACAAAGATATGCGGTGCTTCACATGAATTTGAATCCCCGATATATGCGTACTAGTTCTTGTCGCCATCGCCATTGGTTCAATTGCTAAAGTAAACAGAAGAGGAGATATTGGGCTAAAATGTATAAAATTCTACTCAACAATCGTGCATTTTCAGAACATTCAAAATTAAAATCAATTAAAAAACAAACGTTTGTCAGTTCAAGTGCAGTCACTAAATCTGTCTATAAATGGTAGTAGTGCATTCTGCAAGTGCAACGATCAAAGGTTCACGTTAGAGAAGAAGAATACCAACCAATAAGAGCGCACAAAGAATGTCACATGACCCGGTAGCGGTAGTGTTGTTTCCAAACAACAGTACACGATCCAAATGGCCGTCAGATAAAGCAAACAACAAGCCGGATGACAACAATGCGGCTTTTGTGCACTATTTCGTCATGTTAAGTTGAAGAGATTGTGAAAAACAGACAAGTTTTTGGGTAAATAAAGCTTAAGTGTCATTTTGTTACCGTAGCGATTGCAGACATTGGTTCCGTCGAGCTACTACAGCTAATAATTGTAACTTTTCATGCATTTATTTGGTGCACCGTGTAGATATTTTATGTGCCTTTTAATACAAGTTATTATTATTAGTTTTAGAAAATGAAGCTGCGAGTCCAGCTGCAGTGCAAGAATTTGCATGAATACCTCAGAGAGCTGAGCCCAGAGATTTTGGACCGATTATACAACCATCCAGCAACGTGTCTGGCTGTCTACAGGTAAAATGACTGTAATATTTATAACTCTTAAACGTTTTCGTTGACATTGTGATTTATTATATTAACATTATGATGTTGTTAAACTCCACAGGGAGCTTCCCCCTTTGGCCAAAAACTATGTGATGCGAATGCTGTTCCTGGACCAGCCTCTTCCACAGGCAGCAGTGGCATTATGGGTGAACAAAGAAAGCCAGAAGTGAGTTACTTATCTTTTAAGGCATTTGCAGTCATGCTTACAGCCAGGTTGGCAATTTCTATTGTATGTTTAAGTTCATCATGCACTCTGGTGTGCTATACACGTTTGGCTTCTGACCTGATGGGTAAGTATACACTTTCCTTGTACTGAAACCTCAAAAATTTTACCAAAGCAGGAACGGAGTAGACTATCAGTCCATATTGAATTGAAAGTACTGACATGGATAAGTTTACTTTAAACTCATGTTGTTCAGTGAAAATTTGACTGCAATAAGCGAGGGAGTAAGAACAGTAAGGAAGACAGTACCTTTTAACAAAACCGAAGCAGTATGTACC
Source organism: Vanacampus margaritifer (assembly GCF_051991255.1). Taxonomy (NCBI): domain Eukaryota; kingdom Metazoa; phylum Chordata; class Actinopteri; order Syngnathiformes; family Syngnathidae; genus Vanacampus; species Vanacampus margaritifer. The sequence continues at coordinate 4,972,541 of NC_135448.1, forward strand.
AAGCTTCTCCTCTGTTCATATCCTAATAATGCTTGCTGGACACGACAGCCGAGCGACTCAAAAATGTAACTTTAGTGGACCAGCAAGTGGTTGACCTTGATTTTGTCTGCCTAAAGAATCATCAATACCATTTTTGTTTTTAAGAGATGTTTTCTGGCAAAGTCTAAACTGACTTTCCTGTTTCTGAATGTTACCAGGGGTTTGCATTTTGTTGTCAAGAGTCTGTATTTACGTATACCTTCAGGAAGGCATCTCTAGATTGGTTTTGGGTATTGCACGCCTAGCCACCTGTTGTTTTCTTCACCAAGAAGTAACTCCAGACAATACAGATTTTGTGTTCATTTCATGGTACTTATTTGATATAAAACAAGATTTACAAAGGAATCTCTGCATGTTTTGTATATTAATATAAGGACGGCTATGGTGTCAGACCACGGGAAACTGAAGTGCATAAAATTTCAAATTAAAGTGCTTCCATGTTTAAGATCAAGTTTTCAGTGGGGGAAAAACAGTGGAGCCAATTTGTTGGAAAACTTTTTCCCCCCATTCTCTCCGGCCACTTAACCACCCCCATCACCTCTGCACCCCACAGGAATCATGATGAATGTGTCTCAGTGCTGGCAGGACTCCGCCTTTGGCACAGTCAGCAGCTACAGGGTGGTCTGCAGGGATATATCCTGAATCCAGTGTTCAAAGACAACTTGAGGATAGCGTTGCTCGGCGGGTACATCTGTTCTCTATTTCATCTCATGATTCCTCTTTTACTGTCTTTACTTTGCTGTTTTGTTAAAACTTTTTTTTGCATATCTGTAAAAAGAAATCCATCAAGATTTGTGTTGTTAAAAAAAAAAGCAAAATTCTAGTTTGATGCTTTCAGTTTGTTCACGCCAAGCCGTGGTCAGCCTCCATCTGTTTTTTTTCTCTTTTGAGTTATAAATAAAAGGTGAAACAACACCTGCACATGACGGCAAATGACTGAACACACATTGAAAGAGTTGCCCTCGGGAGTTTGATAATTTGGGAGAAACAGATCACTTGCTGAGGCTGTTTCCCTACGTTTTACTCTGTTAAAGATATTGATCCAGCAAATATTGACAATAATGACTGCAATAAATTTCGAATTTTTGCATTTTTGTTTGATTACCTATTCACATGCTGACAATAGGGACATGTTCAACCAAAGTGTGTTCTCTAATTGGCTTCACAGGTGTCGTCAAATTTGTAGTCTATTTTAACCCTATAAAGCCAAACGTATCATATTAAATACGAGACATTCTGAGCCCTATATTTCATGAGTATAATAATTTTTTTCACCATTAAAACCCTGACTTATATTATCTGACACATGCATTGCACGGATAATCTATTAGAGGGCAGTATCCCCCAGCTGATGACTTTTCCAGCGACCATACAAGATCGCCCCAATTAAGAAAGGAGAGACACCTATACTTATTAATAATAGGAAATGTTCTTTCTGATTTTTGGAAATAATAATATGTTTGATGTCTGTTTATTATTATATTTTTGATAGTTATAAATGTACAAATTTAAAGCAGTGTGGCCAGATGTATCAAATATGACTGACACAAATCAAAAGGTATATTTGGAAGTTGATTAAAAAAATGTTTCTTTGTTCAAAAGGACCAACAAATACTCTATTTACAAAGAATCAGAATGTTCTCATATATTTTATGGTTCAGGCTTTATAAGGTTGAAGGGTGACATAACAAGTAGTCACTGTGTTGTTTGGTAACATGGTGTGTATTACACTTAACATGGACCAGAGAAAGTGAAGGAGAGAATTGTCTCAGGAGATTAGAAAGGAAATCATAGACAAGTAATCTATAAGACCTTCTCCAAGCAGCTTGATGTTGCTGGGAAAACACATATTGCACATATTCAGAAATTTAAGATTCATGGGACAACCACCATGGATGTGGCCGCAGGAGAAAAACTGATGATACATTGAAGAGACGGATAATATTAATGGTACCAAAAGAGACCAGAACAACCTCCAAACATATTAAAAAGGCTTTTTTTTTTTGAGCAACAAAAAAAAACCCATTATAGAAGTGTGTGTCATTGCACAGGGGTCAAGCATGGGCAGACGAAGGCAGCAGCCTTGGCCCCGACCGGCACGCTCGCGACATTGATAGTCTGGACCGTTATGCCATGGAGCGCTGGGAGGTGATCCTGCACTTCATGGTGGGTTCTCCCAGTGCAGCGGTCAGTCAGGATCTGGCTCAGCTGCTGATTCAAGCAGGCCTCATGAAAAGGTAGGTTAAGAGCTTTTTGACGTGGAAAATGACTGATTTTTCACCCAACCAGGAAATTACTGCTTTCCCAGGAGTGTGTGCTTGGAGTGACTGTTGTGAATATTTATGAAGCACATAATGTGTACTTGAAAAAAAAATCGAATACATGAAATGTGCACTGTTTGCGAGAATAACTGTTGTGTTGCTAAATCGTGCTTTTGAGTTTTTGCTGCCTCGCTCATGAGCAAACTTCAAATCTGCAGTGAGGTTTAAGCCTGTTACTTTCTGGCCTTTCAGGCTCTTTGAGATTGAATCACTGCTACCTCAATTATTACAATATTACACAAATCAGTCTGACAAGTGCACTGAAACTTCTTTAATACTGTTTTCCAATACATTTAAAAATACAGTGCTGGTTAGCAGTTTAAGCTAGACACCCATCCAACCTCTCTCAATTGGCGGCATTTTGTAAGGAAGAGTGGCAAATATCCCCTAAAGTAGATGTGAAAGACTAATAAGTCACTAAAGAAAGTGTTTGGATGAAGTTCTCATTGCAAAAGGAGGTGCAATGTCCGATTAAGTGAGAGGTTCACATACTTTTGCCCCCATGAAATCTGAGTTTTTCTTAAATCAACAACTTTTGTTCAAGAATGAATGACATTATTATCATTATTTTTGTTCAATTCCATTATTCTATACAGCATTGTAGATTTGGGTATGACTAAACATTTAATATGGTTATTTTAATATTTTATACAAAAAGTCTGACAATGCCTGCAGGGTTCACAAATTTTTGAGCAGCACTGTATGACCCATATCAGTTTTAATAAGCAAGCAGATAAAGCACCCACAATCAAATCAAATCTAACTTTTATTTATATAGCAACTCAAAAGGCTGTGTAATTTAAACACCAATAGTACAACATAAAAAGGAAACCCACCCCTCCTACAACTTAAGAAGTATGTAAAAACACATGGCGCGGCACAGAGAAACCATGTGAGGAAAAGCGCACTAATGGGTGTCAGAGTACTTCCAGCACAGTATTTAGAATCCATATTTCCAGGACATACTATATTTTAGTAGCTATGCTCCCAAATGTGCCCCCCTCCCCTAAAAATATCCTAACATTCATTTAATGTATTGTACGTTACAATGTTGTACTGAATAGCACCAATAAAGATTAGCAAAGCTAAATTTGTAATGTAAAATAATCACATTTTCAAATAATTCAGCCACAGGTAAGCCTAGTCATCAAATATTGGTTCTGTATGTAGTGACGCGAAAATGAAGCCTCATGAACCAACTGTGGTATTTTTTACTCCTCTAGATGGTGCTCTTGGTTTAAAGATAAAGGCGAGGGAAATGGTGATTCATTAAATTTCCACAGCATCTTGATATATGCCACTTTTTCATAATGTGGCTTTTTGAAGTATCCATTAACTAGTGCAAAGTTTTTTTTTTTTTTTTTTACCTAACCTTTCAGATATGGACCTGTATGCAATTATGTTAAAATCCAAAACGGGAAAAAGCTGTGACAGACTGGCAGATCAAATACTGTATCCCCCTTATTTCTAGTACCAGGGGTCACCAACTTGGTGCCCGCAGCAACCTGGTAGCCCGCAAGGACCGCCTGAGTAGCCTGTGGGCCTGTTCCAAAAATTGCACACCAGTGATAAGACATTGTAATTTTCTGGGAATGTTGTAGAAGTGATCATTTGAAAATGTAAATAAACACAGGCAGAAATGATTATTATAGAGTAAGTAAGTATTGCATATTGACATTTATGTTTTCTAATTATTCAGGGTATTGGTGGGGCTTTAAAAGGTGTTAAATACAATGTCCAGGAACATTAACAATTTAAATACAGTTGATGTAAAAACATTGTTATTCATGCATTATTTGGCATACAATGTTTTGCAAAGGAGTCACTATAACACAATTTATCAATAATAAATGTGTTAAAAATATATATGCATTTGTGGGGACAGGTGACTAAAATGGCCTAGAGTCCACAGGTGTCTGTCCTTCATGTTCCAAATACCAATTGCTCTGAATTTGAAAAGAAAAATGTGCTGTTTCTGCCACCAATGTCCAACATTAAACACTAATGCCACCTAGTGGCAGAAAAAAATACCTCAACCCAAATCTATGACTCAATGTTTCACACTCCTATAACTGTTTAAAGTTAAAAAGTTAAAGTACCACTACTTGATTGTCACGTGTATATATTTTTAACTTCAAATAACTTAATGAATTACTTGCCTTAAAATGACTATATCAATGAACTAAAAGTTACAACCACATTTATTTGGTAACCATATTTTTTCACTTTTTTATATGAAATTTATATGAAAAATATTTTATTGTACATCTACAACAGATGTAAAATGTGTGATTAATGTTCGATGAAATGCGAGTTAACTACAGAAATCATGGTATGAATCATGATTAAATTGTAATCGACTGACAGCCCTCATATATAAACACTCCCTGAGCTTAAACCTTATTGTCGTGGAGTGGTTTGTGTCCCGCTGACCATATGAGCTAAGTTGTCTGGGTCTTAAAGCCCCTGTTAGGGTCCCCCATGGCAAACAGGTTCTAAGTGAGGGACCAGAAAAAGCACAGCTCGCATGACCTTGAGGATAAGTAAAATGAATGGACAACGCTTGTACTCACCCGGACGCGGGACACAGGGGCCCCAGTTTGGAGCCAGACCTGGAGGTGGGGCTCAAATGCATTACGCTTGGTCTCTTGTAACCTTAAAGGCGTATTTGTCCTGCAAAATGAGGATAAGTGGTATGGATAATGAATGAATGTATGTTATGATTCATTTAGTGTATAATTGTGGATTTAGAATGTCTTCTGGGGCGCAAGAGCTAGCATAAATGGCTGAAGCAATAGCAAAAACCATGACCAGAAATTAGAATATGACTCAAATGATGTATGAAGAACCGTTGAAAACGCAGAGATGAAAATCAAGATAAAATCAATAAATCTGAAGATCAATTGTTTAACAGTAAATGTTTTAATCGTGTCACCTTCTATGTTTGAAAGTGAGGCAGGAGAGGCTCCCTGCATCACCTCTGCTGGCTTCCAGTTCCTTCTACTGGACACAGCCTCTCAGTTGTGGTATTTCACCCTGCAGTACCTCAAATCTGCTCAGGTACTCATCCAACGTCCATGCTGATCTTTACTACTTTAGAATTTAGATGAGCTATGTACCACTGTGTCTGGAAAGCCTGTCATTTCTCTGATTAGCACACACTCAGGTGGAGTGGGCACCACAGTAATATGAGAGTCTACAAGACCTGGCTGATATAAATTACTTCTAATGATCACTTGTAAAACGGGCTGCCTGGCACTCGCATCCTACAATAGCAGGTGAAAGAATTTAATATGAATAAGCAGGCATTTCCCAGCCAAGTTAAAAAAGAAAAAGGCTTAAGTGTGAAACTTTGACTCGTTGGCAGACCCAATCAGACACAATTGACTATTGCTTGAGAAGGGTAATTTCAATATAATCACATTCCACTTTCAAAAAAGGCAGAAAATAAATGTATAGGAACAAGGCGCAAAGCTTTAAATTTCAAATTAATGCTTACACGATGCAATGCAATGCTGTCATTATAATCAGAGTTGATTTGTATGTAGGAAGCTGAAGCTGTTCTTTCACTAGCCAACTTGGCTGTTAGTTGCCTAACAACCACATCCAAAGCTGCCACTGAGTAGTTTCTCGTTTTGAACTGGTATATTTTAATCTTTTCAACCTGTGCGGAGTTGATTCCAACTATCACTTTAAAGGGTAAGTTAACCCAATTTTTGAAATGACAATAATATGTTCTATGAAGCCCCACTAGTCTAAATATGGTATTCTGATGAACTCATTCACTCCCAGCCATTTTCATCGAAGCAACCCCTTTCGCTCCCGACTGTTTTACTGGATTTTCACTGATTTCCACTGAATATTCTGTTCTAGTGCTATAAAATCATGGAACCTACCAAAATAATCTTTTCTTTCATCAGAAAAAAAGTAAATTTGTATCTGTTTCCGTTTTGCAGCAATTAGCATTAGAATATAGCTAAGTTTTATCATTATTCACATTCCTTGTGAAAACACTGGCAAGAAGAGCTTGTTGCAACATCTCATACTCTGCTGCCACCTGCTGGCTGTTTTTTATTATAACTACTATTGATTTAAGCGATCTTTTCATGTCAGAAGCTGTATCAAAGCCTTCTTTATGCTCTAGCATAAAAAAACAAAAACGTATGAATACATTTTTGGGAGTGAAGGCCAAAGTATTAAAGAGAACATATTTATAAGTTTTTGGTTTTGAATGATTTAATATTGCGTTAGTGGAACATGAGTTAAGCAGCAAAATCCACTCGTTTTTATCCATCTCGGGGGGGGGGGGGGGGGGTCATTTTGCCACTTGCAACCAATCACAGTTTTCAGAAAACAGGTGATGTGAATGGCCATTGCCTGAGCCCTGAGCAACATTGATGTCATCTTCAGTGGACAGCAAGTGGCAAAATGGCCACCACCTGAGATGGATAAAAACAGCCGGGTTTTGCTTCATAACGCATATTTCATAAATGTAATATTAAGCAGAATGTCATGTTTAGACTAATGAGGTCACACATAACATATTATTGTAAAAAAATGTTTACGGTTGACTTCCACTCTAAAATGGGTGTGATTACTATATGCTTGAAGTGTGATCATACCTGGTTACCTGAGACATGATTTAAAAATTGCTTTGTGTGATATTTGCAGCACTGAAGTCATTTGTCCTTGGCAAAATTATATTGCAAATAATGGGATATGTTTTTTTGGCTATGCAAAACTAAATTACATATATCTGCAGCATATATTCACACTAGCTGTTAAATGTTAAAAGAGTTTGCCATACAGACGTGGCTGTTTTCATGATTTAAAATGTATGATTTCATGTATTGTTTTTTTCTTACAGTCAAGAGGGATGGGCCTGGTGGAGATTTTGTCATTTTTGTTCCAGCTCAGTTTCTCAACATTGGGCAGAGTGAGTGCACAGTAATTAACCCGTGTGTGTGCGTGTGCTGAAATTTATGTTGCCAGTTTCCTGCTTGGTTTTACTTTTTTGTTATTGAGGATGTGTTTTTGTTGGCCTCAGGATTACTCAGTGGAGGGCATGAGTGAGTCATTACTCACATTTCTGCAGCACCTTCGGGAGTTTGGACTGGTCTTCCAAAGGAAGGTAGGCACTGAGAGGGAGAGGAAAGGTTTTGTTACACTCCCTTCAAGTACTATTTCCTTAGATGAGAAGCGACATGATGACCCACACGGGGAATCCGATTTATTGCTGCAGTAAAACAGCACCAGCTTTCATCAAGTCTGCCTGCTTCACTTCTGGAATGTAAAATCCTAATTCGTGACGGAAGAAAAATGTGTATGTATATCTTTATGTAATTGTTGGGAAACAAATATGGAAATGTTTTGCTGTTGTGCAAGCAATTTCTTCACCAGAATTTGAGTGATTTAAATAATCAACATAAATATCGACTCTTTGGATTATATATATTTTGAACTCCACTTTGACTTTACCACTTTAACTCATTCAAATCCAAAAATATAAAAATATGTTTTTAATACTTTGTGCTGCACTCCCAATTTTTGTTTTTTATGCTAGCATACAGAAGGCTTTGATGCTGTCTCTGACCTGAAGAGGTCGTTTAAAGCAGTGGTTCTCAACCGCGGTCCTCGAGTACCCTTATCCAGCCTGTTTTCCATGTCTCCCCAGCCAACACAGCTGAGGATCGTTATCAGGCTTTATGCAGAGCTTGAAACACGTGTGTTGCTTGTGGGAGACATGGAAAACAGGCTGGATAGGGGTACTCGAGGATCGGGACTGAGAACCAGTGGCTTAAAGCAATGGTAGTTATTACAGCCATCAGGTGTCATCAGAGTATAGGAGACCAACTAGGGCCATGTTGCAACAAGCTCTTTTTGCCAGTGTTTTCCCAAGGAATGTGAATAATGAACATATTGAGACAAATAAAATTATTTGAAACTATAATTATGCAAGTTCCTTTTGGATGAAAGAAATTTTATTAAAATAGTTATTTTAAAATTTAAAAAAGGTGCAAATGTATAAATTTAAACAACTAAAAAATTTAGTATTAACTCATTTGCTCCCAAAAACGTATAAATTAGTTTTATTTTAAATAGTGCCATAGTCCCAAAAACATGTTTTTTTGTTTTTCTTTGTGCTAGAGTATATAGAAGGCTTTGATGCAGCCTCTGACCTGAAGAGGTTGTTTATAGCAATGGTAGTTATTTAAAAAAAAAACGGCCAGTAGGTGGCAGCAGAGTATAAGAGCTCAGCCAGGGCCAGGTTGCAACAAGCTTTTTTCCTAGTGTTTTCAACAGGTTTGTGAATAATGATGAAACTTTGCTATATTCTAATGCTAATTTCTGCAAAACGGAAACAGATACAAATATACTTTTGCTGTCCCTGATGAAAAAACATATTCAAATTTTTCTGTTGGTAAGCGGTTAAGGAAATGGATGGAAGGTTCCATGTTTTTATAGCAATAGAACACAATACTCTGGGGACCTTGCAAAATCAGTCAAAATCTAGTACAACAGCCTGGAGCGTAGGGGGTTGCTTCAGTGAAAATGGCTAGTAGTGAATGAGTTAATTTGGTAAATAAATTAGAAAGTGTGGTTAAATATGAAATACCTAAAGAGTTTACCTAACATTTCGGATTACATTCAACAACCAATTACTAATCATAATTGGGTAAAATATACTCACAACTTCTTAGTACACTACTACTCAAAATTATTGTTGGACGTAACGTAAACAACAACAAATTATCACTAATAAAGGAAAATGAAATGATTTTGTCATAAACAAATTAGTTCAATGAGTCTTCATAAGTGACAAACCTCACGTACCCAAAAATGTGCATTAAATACGTGCCTAAATTAAAATACGTACAAAAATTCTTAGTATGAGTATTTATTTATTTTTCTTAGTACGAGTATTTAATGTACGCTTACGTACATAACGTAACGCGGTCACTCCTCTGACTTTGTTATAGGAAGAAGCTCCTTTTGTATCATTGCTAAGTGTTGTACATGGCTGAGAAGTCATTGTTTGTGAGAGCTAGAAAATGCGAATCATTCCTCCTCTGGGTGGAAGACTTCTGCTTACCAATGACGTCACGCTGCAGCGTGCGCATGTTGCGGTGGCAGTTGGGTATATTTTACTACATTTTTCTCTGTATGTTTTATTCAGTTTTTATCGGTAACACTTTTTACTCTTACGTAAAAGATAGTGTAAGTTAAATTTACCCTGTATTTGATCATTCATTTGCTCTCTAAAGTAATCAGGTAATTTTTTGATGATTTATATTTACCTCTCCACTAGGGATGCACCAAAATTAAATTTTTGGGCCGAAACCGAAAATGAGAAATGCTTGGCCGAAAACCGAAATGCCCCAAAAAATTCTAATTTTTTATTATCATTGCATTTATTATAATTAATTACAATTATTGTATATTATTATATATATTACATATATATATGTATATATATTATAATATTATTATAAAATATTTAGGCCTATTTAGCACGTGGCATTTTAACAAAGCACAATAAAAATTTAAACTTGTCCACACCACAGACATCAGAGACATGTTGGCGAATGGTACATTAAACACCAAACGCGGGGTGACCAATTGAGCATTTTCTGGCGGTACAATTGCACTTTATAGTCAATGTACAGTACTTTGCACCGGCGGGCACGGATGCGTGCGGTGCAGTGCGGATGACGCATGTGTAGGCTAAAATCGGCACATTCACATATTCACCAACGTTTAAAAATAGTAGTCATCCGGAGATAGTGATACGTGTTTACTTGTTTAAAACTGTTGATAGCAATACTGCTAACATCAGCTAAAGTATTTAGCATGGCCACCAGAATGCAAGTGAAAAAGTGGAAGCGCTCGAGGGGCTAAAGAGAAAAGGAAGGCGCTGCAGGAGAAAGAGTGGTTCACCTGTAGTGCAGTACTCTGCGGCGCTCTCTTTTTCGACATATTTACCAAGCGACCCTCTCTTTCTCCGGTGTGCACAATGAAGCTGCCGGTACTCACAAACGCCAAGGCGCGGAGACTCACTCCCGTGTTTGGTGTTTAATTCAGACACTTGCTTGTAGCGTTTTTTTTTTGCTTGTGTCGCCGCAACATCCTCTTTTGGCTCGAATTTTATTTCGTCCGAATGCCAAAAATGCATATTTTTGCCATTTTCGGCCGAACATTTTCGGTGCATCACTACTCTCCACAAATTTGTTTTTTATAGTGCATGTTTACCCAGGCAAACGGCATTATTATTATTAATAATTGATTTTGTACACTCTGCCACTGAATATACTGTGTGACCCTTAAGTCTGCTGGTTAATATTAAAACAGTAACAGTTGTGGCGGCAACCACATAAACAAAGACACTGTAAAGCCCAAGCATTATTTTTGCACTAGTTAAACAAACTTTAATTTTTTACTGTGTAAGTTGGATATGGTTTGTGTGACTTTACCAAATACAATATCAAAGTAATGTATGCATTATTTCTTTATTTTTGTCCCGTTTCCAGAGGAAGTCAAGGCGGTACTATCCTACCAGACTGGCCATCAGTCTGGCTGCTGGAGTTACAAGCAGCTCTTCTTCCCTGTCCTCTTCCAACTTTGCCTCTACTCCTGGTACTGGGGATGCAGGCTTCATTGTGGTCGAAACAAATTATCGCATCTACGCCTACACAAGTATGTCAAGAATATAATTTAACTCTGCTACATTGTATTATCAGATGGGAGCATGATTAGGAAATACTGGCAAAGAAATGTTTTGGATGGTTCTGTGCTTCTTCCAAAATACATCTGCAAGCATTTGGACTGTATTCACTTGATGTCATCATTTTACTTATTTTATAGCAGATGAAATTAATAACTTATTTGCATCGACTGTGTGTTCCCCCCCAGACTCAGAGCTCCAGGTTTCACTGGTCGCGCTTTTCAGTGAAATGTTGTATCGTTTCCCTAATGTGGTGGTGGCTCAGGTCACAAGAGAGTCGGTGCAACAGGCCATCGCTAATGGCATCACTGCACAACAGGTATACCCAAACGCTACTTAAAAAGAGGGAACATATTATACAGCATTATATACGATGCTGAGAGGCATTAAATTATTATATTATTTTACATATGCTTTGTGAAGGAGTCACTATTACATGATTTAGCAATAGTACAACAACAACAACACATTTAATTTGTAATACACTTTACATTTCAAAAATTTTAATTTGCCAATAAATAAAAATGGCCTGGAGTCCACAAGGTGCTTCATTTTCCAAATATTAATTGCTCTGAATTTGAGGAGAAAAATTTCGTCACCAACGTCCAACATTAATTATTTTATATATATATATATATATATATATATATATATATATATTATTATCATTATTTCTTCAGCCGTTCTTTGCAGTTGAGAGGCTGCATCAAAGCCTTCTGTATACTCAAGCATACCCCCCCCCCAAAAAAAAACGTATAAATGCGTCTTTGGGACACTTCTAATTTTTTAATAGAACATATTTATATGTTTTTGGGAGCAAATGAGTTAAACACTAATGCTACCTAGTGGCAGAAAATTGCTTCACACTCCTTTCAACCATAACTGTTAACTGTAACTTTATGAATTACTTACTATAAATTACTGTATCAATGAACTAAAAGATAAACCACGTTTGTGTTTGGTAACCATATTTGTTCACTTCTCTTTTAACTCCTCATGTAAATACGTTTTTTTAATACTTTGTCCTTCACTCCCAAAAACGTATTTATAAGTATTTTTAAAATGTTTTTTTATGCAAGAGTATATAAGAGAGCTTTGATGCAGCTTCTGACATGAAGAGGCGGCTTAAAGCAATGGCAGCGAGTATAAGAGATCAACCAGGACCATGTTGCAATAAGCTCTTTTTGACAGTTTTCAACAGGAAAGTGAATAATGATGAAACTTGGCTATATTCTATTAATTGCTGCAAAACGGATTAAAAAAAATGTTTCTTGCTGAAAGAAGAGACAATTTTTCTTTTGGGAGGTTCCATGTTTTTATAGCAATAGAACAGAATATTCTGTAGACCTTGCAAAATCAGTCAAACTTCAGTAAAACAGCTTCAGTGAAAATGGCTGAGAGTGAATGAGTTAATTAACAAGAGTATGAAAAACTAAAAGATATTTTTTTGTACATTGAGGCTACGTTTATATGAGGACGATCTGACGCAAAAGTGTGTCTCATCTCCACTCTTTTGCGTTTAGACGAGCGTTTTTCAGAGAAAATATGCGTGCATACGGTGACACAGGTGTGCGTGTGGAATTCTATTGTGTATGCATGCCAGGCGGCTAGGTGATGCCTTAATGTCCATCCGTGCATGTGTGTATATATGCAGTACGGTGTGGGAGTTTAAATTGTTCTAAATTGCATTAAAAGATCTAATTAAAAAGCATTAAATTAGATTTGATGATCCCTGCTATGTGAAACCGATTATTCAATATTAAAATCGCCTTACTTTAATTTTGCAGATCATCCACTTTCTGAGAACCAGAGCACATCCTATCATGTTGATGCAGGTGATGATTTGTTTGATGCAGAAAAAAGTATTTGTCCATATGCAGTCTAAACATTGTGGGCTGTCTTCACCGGACATGTATCTCTGTGCTCCAGACACCAGTGCTTCCTCCAACCATAACAGATCAGATCCGACTTTGGGAGCTCGAGCGAGATCGACTACAATTCACTGAGGGTGAGCGGATTTACTGATCTTGGGCATGCGTGTGTGTGCAACTGTGAATGCATCAGGAAAATTTATGGTCTTGCAGACAGTGATGTCAATGCCAGCGACAAAAAAGATAAGTTCTATTACATTTTACTGAATTCTTCAAATATTGTTTGGAGACCATTATTCTGTTCAACTACTAAATCCACATTAGATGTTTTTTTCTTAACACACATGCCGAGAAGTTAGATGTTTGTTTGGTTGTACAGTAGTTGATGATATTTAATGGTAATACTATATATTTTTCCCTATATTCTGCTGCTTATTTATATGGTATCCATAATGCTATCAAATGCTGTGACTACTATTAGTCTGTACGGAAGAGGATTAGTAACCTTGCTCTCGCAAGATGTATTCTCGCGGTATTTGTGAGCTCACAAACTCCCGAGAATCCATCTTGTACTGCTCCCATTGATTTCCACCGATATGAATCACTGTTGGTTCGGCCCAATCACAGAGCGACATTGTATTTGGGGGTGGGATATGCAGCTGTGACGAAATCAAAAAGCGGCTAAGCCGTGGGAAGAAACAAGCCAAACATGGTGACACCGGTGGATGAATACGTGGACGCTGCAATTAATTCTGTTCTTGGTGAATTAGTGTCTTGTACCTCTTGTATCAACATTGCAAAACGGACAACATAAACTCAACACCATGATATCAGCGAGTCACAACAGTCGCATGCTGGTGACGACATTTTCATCCTTTGCCGTAATTGGTCGAAACAAAAGTTAGATACACGTGAACACGATTCTGCTTCGTCCAATCAGCTTGAAGTCTTGTACAGCATGCCCCGCCTTTCCCGATAAGTCAACGTGGAGCAGTCCCAGACTGATATTGTGGAGAACTCTCTCTCGAGTGAAGCACAAATCAATCTGGCTATTGCCAGGCTAGAGGATTAGGGCCAGTGAAGAGAAAAAAAATAGGTTGGCATGATTCGGACTTTATTCTCCAAATTCTGACTTTAAACTGAGAATTCTGACTTTATTCTCAGAGTATAAAGTCAGAATTCTGACTGTATTCTGAGAAATCTGACTTTAAAGTGAGAATCCTGACTTTATTCTCAGAATTCTGACTTTCTGACTTCCACTCAATTCATAGCTCTACGTCACGAAGTCAGAATTCTCACTCTAAAGTCAGATTTCTGAGAATAAAGGGAGAATTGGTAAAGTGGTCATTTTAAAGTCAGAATTCTGAGAATAAAGTGAGAATCCTGCCAACCAAGAATTCTAACTTTATTCTCAGAATTCTGACTTTTAAGTGAGAATTCTGATTTCTCAGAATTCTGACTTTCTGACTTCCACCCACAATTCATAGCTCTAGAATTCTGAGAATACTTAACTTGAGATTGGCAAAAATTCTCTTAGCCAACAAATGTTCTTTTTAGTTTTGAGTTAATAGAGCTGTATTTTCTTTTAATCTCCTTGTCCCTTTCAGGAGTGCTGTACAACCAGTTTCTCTCCCAGGCTGACTTTGAGGTGCTGCGAGACAGAGCTCAGGTTGGATTTGGTTTGGTTGATGCTGTATCATTTATTTTAGTATAGAGAATTCTGGTTATTTCAGTCCTCCCACCATCTACTGTGGACATGTGCTTTACCTATTACTGCATATGATATCTTAAAGTAATTCAAAAATGACTCCAGCAGTATATAACCATATGATTTCTCCTTTTAATTAGCAAAAAGATATATGATAATATAATTGCAAAGTTATAATAAAATATAAATATATTATATTGCTATATCTTTATAATCAATGCACACTCATCGCTGGCGTCGGGCCAAAACCTTGTACCTCCAAAATTGTCACTTTTCAGGAGACCCCAAAATGACATGTTTTTTTCAACCATTAACATTGCATCATAAAAGAGAACAAGCCATTTTCAACAGTTTAGATTGGTTAATAATTTGTAAAAATGACACGTATGAACTGACAAAAAGTATAGATTTTTGAAAAAATATCAAATTTGCCAAATTGTGACATATGAGGTATTGGCCCGTCTCAAATATATAGGCAATTATTCGTATTTTAAAGACTTATACTTGTGGTGGGAATTTGTTACCACGTGATTGAGTAGATTTACTTTTTTGTTTTGGTTTTGTGTTTATATCTTAAAGTATTTTATTTTCCAAAGAGAAAAAATAGCAGCTCTGCAGGTGGCTCATTCATAATGCTCTGCATTCACAAACTAGAAAGTGCAGGTTCAGTTCCAGCCCTCACCATTTAAAAAAACAAAAACAATAAAACAGTCAATTGCGGGTGCAAGAAAGGTTGGTCTTAGAACATTGTTGTTATTTATTCATTTGTCAAATAAGACTTCAAGAGAGAGGCATACGTTAAAATAGTTTGAATGTATGGCATCTTTGAGTGTCATATACTGTAAGTATCTTGAGGCCAGGCCGAGTGTCATCTTTTTTGGGAAATGAATACATGGTCACCTTATTGAAAATTTAAATTCTACATATTAAATACAGTTGCAATACACTATTACATATATTAAATTATACATTCCTGAAACAAAAAACTGTTTATGCCTTAACTGCGCTTTTAAAGAAGGCTGTTTGGATTGAACTCTTTACCATAACCCATATCTGATTATCTTCTTTCTTTAGACATGCTTTAATTTTCCCCATGGTATTGTGGCGCTATCATTCTAATCACACTTTGTTTGTGTTAAGTAGCTTTAGGAAATCATCCCATGATCCTTTCCATCTCCCTGACCTTCCTAACTCAGTGCACCTCAATAACTGTTTAACATAATCATCAACTCCTAACACATAAGCGCCACTCTCTGTTCCCGTGTGTGGAATTTCCAGCTTGATGTATTACTACATTGCTGACCAAAGTTTTGCACACAATTTCACACAAAATTCTCTCCCATCAGCTTTGGGTTTTTCATACTGCTGTCACGTGTAGCGACACATTAAACAACTGGATGACCGATTTACTTGATTGCTTAATTTCATTGGTGGAATTTTTTTTCTATTTGTATACAAGTTTAAAAGGTTTTTTTCTTTTGTCCCCTTAAAACCCCCCCCAAAAAAATTCTCTAGAGCATCGCTGCCTTCTATCTTTCAGGTTCAGTCAACCTAGAACATTTAATAAACCGACAAGGACGGAAAACAAGAGACTTTGCTTGTGAGGAGAATGGACAGAGATGTCCACAGATTACAATCTTCTACCTGCTCTGAGGCACACTCTCCCGAGCCCTCTTTTTATTTTTTTTACAGGGCGTTCCCTAGTTACACAGCCGTTGCTGTTCTAAAAGGGAGGGGTCACACAGCAGCAACATTAAAACCATGGCGGATATGAGTCATTGCGCAGATAATAATACAGACGTATTTTTCTTCGGTGCTCCAACAACAAAATGTTTCAGTCCTTACTTGTGAAAAGGGCACAGTTCCTGTTCTGCAGCTGCAGGAGTAGGAGTCATGCTCTTCTTCATAGACAACTTCATGATTCAAACAAGGTTATACTGCTGAATAAATGCTTTGCAATACTATAAGAGTAAATATGGAATAACTTATGTACATTTATTCTAACACTATCCACTCAGGTGTCCCTGGTCTAATTGATTTGTTTTGCTGCAGGGTCTGGATTGCCTGGTGTGGCAAGATGTAGCTCACAGGGTGATGGTGGTGACACCACACGGCCACAGTGAGGTCAAGAGGTTTTGGAAACAACAGAAGTCTCACACATAACCAGGAGAAGAGGAAACAGGAAGGATGATATCCCACAATGAAGTCGGCATTTCTGATGTACTTCTACCTTTCATGATCAATTCTGCAAGTTGCTCTCAACTGTCGCTATGCTGTGACCCACTTTTGTGTAAACTAACCGTCATGAAAACATATTCTTAAAAAAATAATCCCTTGCTAACGTGAAGAATGCTATGCTTACATACGACGGCGTATTAGGGAATTTTTTTGTGTGTTCAATTAAAAAACAACTCGCAAAATTGTGGCATATTTGCGAGAAAAAAACTAACATTAATTTAAACTTTACCCATCATACACGGCAGCTAGAGCTACAACACTTCCTGATCCCCTATCAGCTGACTAACTTCAACCAATCAGAAGCCAGCAAAAGTATTGGCACAAGCGTCCGAGTAGTCCGCTATGTATATTTCTCATGAGTTTTTTTCTCGCAAATTTGCCACTTTATTAAGTCACAAATTTGCAACTTTAGAAAGAAGCAAATTTTCGAATTTTTTTATTGGAATATTGCCTCCCACCCTCTAAAAAAATATTTATACGTGGCCCTAATACGCCGTCGTACTTGCATGCTCAAAGTACCTTTCAGAACATATTAACTGAGGAGTACTGTCACATGATAAATGCATGTTCAAAAATGAAAATGGTTAAGTTAAATATCAAAATTGTAAAAAACTCAACTCAATTTTATCTGTAAGGCACTTTCAAACAACCATCACTTCATATGATAAATTTTCACTTTTATGGTACTGATCTTGTCTTTTCTCTGAAGTGGAACATTAATAATTTGTCTTTTTTTGGGGGGGAATAAGTCAAGGATCCAGACAAGTGCAATAGTTTGAACAGTGCAAATTATTATGCAACAAAAACACCAAGAGTTACACTTGCTGTCACTTACCCAGTATGTTCCATGTTGTAAAAGATGAGTACATGTACTGTATGTTACACCCCTATTAATAAAGTTTGACACATCTGTCAAGAACAATGGTTAGTTCAAAACATGTCAAACCTATCATACGTCTTAAATATTTTTACTGTTAGGGTGTTTACAATGGGGTTGTGTTCCAAGGCAGATGTGACCTGATTTTGTCTGGCAAGTCGTAGCACGCCGTAGTTTTATCACTAACTTATGCAAACGTATCAGCGAAGTAATAATTACATTAATTGTAAGCTATAAATATGCTAACACTAGGGGTGTGCCATAAATATTTTAATGATATTATTTGAGTTGCAGGTGATAGAGCTCTCTTTGGTTACAAAAAGTAAGTAAGATTTCAATGGCAGGATTAAAAACAACTGATAAGTAAAAAAATAAAAATAAAAAAAAGCATCACAGACAGATTTTTTTATTTTTTATTTATTTTGTATTTTTTTTTAACATATAATTAAATTCAGTAGATGGTCATAGTGCTGGAGCCTGTGAGTATACAGTAAGAAGAAAGCATCGGACACGAGAAGAGGCTTAAACTGTGGCAGGACAACATGCGGCTGAATCACCATGACAACGCTCTTGCATAGAATGCCTGAGCATCAGACACTTCCTGTCAGAGAGGAACATCATCATGCTGGAGCAACCTACCCACTCACTGTCTGACCTGGCTCAGAGAAAGCTGGGAAATTGCATTAGACTCCAGTCTAATGCAATGTACCTCATATACAGTACACTGTACATATTTATTGAGTATGCCCTTATACGGTGGCCATATATGACCGTATTTTTCTAGTATTTTATATTTTTGTTAGCGGTGTTTCCACATATTATGGATTAAATCTTAATATGTACAGTTGTACATCTCTTGTCTTCCTGTTATTTCTTAAAACAAAATTTAAATAATCACGTTGATGGCAAAAGAATAACAATTTCACTAAATTGGATATCTAGTACCTACATACACAATTTTATCTCTCACACTAGCCAAACATTTGTGGTGTGAAAATGGTTTATCAAATGCACAAATTGGCACATTTGCAACTTACAAAGTGAGATGTAAAGTATTAGGCTACTGAATCTGTAATGTTGCTACACGTCCAAAACTAAAGTACAATTATCCCTATATCGAGCCATCATTTATATAGACTAATGTACATTTTTATTTTGTCTTTGACATTGACACGTTTTAAGACGAATTTTACAGACAACCATCCCTCAAAACAGAATAATGATGATGATGAGCACCAGTTATGTGCAGTGCAATAGTAACAGTTGACAAGATAACACCGAAAGAAGGAAGAGTTGTGGGGAGTCATGTGCAAGTGCAACCATTCTGGGTACACCGTCACACGCGAAGCTTTTTGGGATGGGGCGCGTTTAGCTAGCGTTAGCTAGACGGCGAATTCTAATAACATGGACGCCTCAACGCAACATTTTAACGTGTGAACGCAAAGTTTCTTCACGAAAAGCCCGATGTAGGCTACGCACAAGACGCCTCGTTTCGTGGCGAGCTACGGTCCGAGCGGAAAAAGAGCGAAAGGCCGCAAATGGAGCCCGGGCCCTCGCGTGGAAGCCCGGCCGACGTGGGGTGCGCCAAACGCCCGGACTTGAGGGAGGAGACCCCGGGGGAAGAGGCTAAAAGCGGAGAAGGGAGCACCGTGGTGTTGAGGCGAAGAGGAGACGAAGCAGTCAAATGTAAGGATGCGAAATCTGAGCGTGGATGTGGTGGAGAAGCCGAGTACAAGCTGAAACCCGGTGACGAAGACGAGGAGGATGCTGGCAAATATGAAGAGGAGCTAGATCCAAGAATTCAGGTAGGATGCTCTCTCAAATTGGTAATTCCACCTGTCATCTCACTCCAACACAATCTATTTTTATATTATCCCATATTATTCGTTTCCAAAAGCCAAAATTGACTAAACGTATGCCTTTTGGCGAAGGCTTGGACTTGAAAGCAGAACAATTTACACTCCAAATGTCAGCTCAACTTACAGTATTCTGCTCATTTCAGTAAAAATAAACTGTTCACTGATTTCATAGTTTGGGAAAATAGCTACACAAATGTGGCTAATAATCACATTATTATTAATTTATTTTATTTTATTACCAAAATGTGTGCAGGTTAGGGTTGTGCAATTAATTATAATTCAATTATAATTTCAATTATTACACTCCACAATTACTAAATCATCT
>NC_135448.1:5000000-5017500 GCF_051991255.1 Vanacampus margaritifer
CTTTTATTCTAAGCAAAGGAGGAAAATGTAGTATTGTTAATGTTACTGAATTATCGCGAGAGTAGCTGAAAGGGGAAGTTTCTAGAACGAGAAGAGAATGAACCGGGAGAAGTAGACATGTGCAAAAAAGGAGCTTGAAAACTGAACTAAAGGACTGATTATTAAAGGCAACACAACAGATGGGAAGGTCGCCATTGCCAACATGGCCGCCACATTGACGTGCATTTTAGCCTGACTGAGCAGGTAGCCACCATTTATGCAGCCAATTATCAAACTAACTGTACAAAAGGCATTTTGAGTGGACTGGACACTATTTCCACTATTTCCTGTCCGTTGGTTCCGGGTCCATTAAATCGAGGTTCTACTATACTACAATTTTGATGAAAACTGACAATGGTGATAAATATTTTTAATCTTTTTTTATGCTCATGGCTTTTCCTGTGTTTATCAGGAGGAACTAGAGCACCTCAACCAGGCCAGCGATGAGATCAACAAGCTGGAGCTTAATTTGGATGTGAGAAAGTTGTTTCTTTAACTAACAGCTGTCACGTCACCATGTTTTACTGTCGATGCATTTTCGTGTGTGTTTTTTTCAGGATGCCAGGTCAAGCTACAGGAAAATTCTCACAGATTCTGCCAGGAAGCTGAATGCTCAGGGCTCCCAACTTGGTGCCTGTATTGAGAAAGCCAGGCCTTACTATGAAGCCCGCAGACTGGCCAAAGAGGTGTGTGTATTTTGTATAAATACTGTATAGCAGTTGTCTTTTTTTTTTGATGATATATTATAACATGATATATTTTTTTACGGCTACAAGTCTAGCGCAGCAGTCGTTCAAACCTAGTAAACAAATAAAATATTCTTAAACAAACTAAAATCTAAAAATAAAGTATTAGAAACTCCACTTGCAGTAACAAAGGAGATATCTTAAATGGACAGGAGGTAGTTTTACATTCAGTCATTTATTTATGTATTATATAGTAATTGTTTGTGGGGTATTAGTTTAAGCAGACTGTGTTTGTCTATTGTTGTGATTTGAATGACTATCAGTTCTCATTTTATGACCAGAAAAACAGTTAACAAAAGTCACTTGCAAAGTATGCAAGGAGAAAAAGTTACAAAAATACACCCAAGGGCTGTAGAATCGCACAACACGAATAAGAAAAAGTACAAAACGAGCTATACAATAGCGGATAAACTAAAAGCGACGTGGGAAAAACAACACGTGGATACCAATCACTCAAGCGTAAAGCTGAGGAAACACAAAACTACGGAGCAAAAAAGGCTCAACGCGTGGTTAACAAGCACTCAGGCAATAAGCCGAGGAAACAACGACAAAACTACTTGTCAAAAGACTCACGTGAGAAACTGGAAACAAGAAACGAAGCTAGAGATAGGCATTTGAAACACGACGTCAGAATAAAGCGCTTGGCGAGGACGTAGCAAGGTCAATACTCCGACGAGGAGTGTTGGCAGTTCCAGTCCTAATAAAGCGTTGATTTGTGAATGAGAAACAGGTGCGGCGCAGGAGGACACGCCCCTCTACTCAATCAGAGACTGAAAAAACAAAACAAAAACCCAACGCAATGAGAGCACAACCATAACAGCATCAACTTCGGGAGTGTTTTTCCTTCAAATAACGAATATTCAAACACAAATGTTGTGGGAACACATACCCACAAGTGAGATAACACTACGCAATGGCACACATTCTTCCCAATGTGTAATAGAAAAAAAAATAAAATAGAAATCAAGTTATATTTAAAGTTGATATTTCAAGAATTCAAAGGCTTTATTTTTTTCTCAAAATTTACGGTTGCCAACATCCCAGGTTTTTATCTTTTTTTCTCAACACACATTTCCACATGACATGGAACGAAATACAGTCCCTGAGGTCCCAGGTTAGCCCAGTAAGACTTGTGAAAATAACACAAGATAAAAATATATAAAAGAAAAGGTTATTGTTTTACAGCAGTTTTGAACAAGTAATAATGGTTTTGTTATTGACACATAAAATCTATACGTTGTATACTTCATTAAAATTTGTTGATAAGGTCATACTATGGACTTGTCATTTAAAGCAGAGAATCTTAATAGCGAAAGTTTGTGCGTGACACCCATTGAAAAGAAATTGTGTGTGTGTGTGTGTAATTTTATGCATTAAATATATATTTTTAAATAATCGGCAGATTAATCAATAATTGGTATTTTTGGAATTACTGTATGCAGAAAAGCAAGTAATTTCAAAGGGTTCGCATACATTACTAATTGTAAATAGTCACAAAATACTGATGAAGCACACCACTTAATTGTTTTTTTACAGTGCAGGATCCATGATTAAAGTGTCAGATTTAAAAAAATAAAAAAAAATAGAAGAGTCTGTTATTTGGAGTGAGAGACGACTATTCCATGTTTGCCATATCGTGCTCCCCCCCCCCCCTCCGTGTTGTTTGGCCCAGTAGTGTGATATGAATTTGAATTTAGATTATTGTTTGATCTGAGCACATCATTACATCAGCACTAAAGGATGTCTCTCAATTCTATTGGTTAAAGCTATGTCGTGAAGAGAATACATTGGAATGAAAGCAAATACATTTTCACATTCACATTTTTTTATCGATGCTATCCAAAGTAGAAATGAAACATATCCATCATAGAATGCATAAAATGTCTGGAACAGATGTCTGGATATCCACACACACAATTTTTTTCCACTTTTCAATCACTTGACACATCTTCATGTTATTAAAAATACACCAATTTGCTGCCTTATTTTCTACAAACAAACCATACACTTATACGACTTAAAAAAAAAGAAATCAAGATTACGGTGGTACCTCATTATTTGAATGCTGAAACGCTCATGTGATTTGCAAATTCAACCAAAATGCTTGAGAAATACAGTATATGCTTTAGGGCTGTGCAATTAACGGAAAATCAATTACAATTTCAATTATTACCCTCCACAATTACAAAATCAGCATAATTGTAAAAAATTAATAAAAATCTTAATACCGATTTTTGAGTTGTTTAAATTTTTGCACACAATTTTTTTTTTCCACAATTGCACCTTTTAATTTTTTTTAAATAACTAGTTTAAGAAATTTTGTTTCATCCAAAAGGAACTTGCATAATTATGGTGTTTCAAAGATTATTTGTCGTAATACTTTTTATTTTATTTTTACATTTAAACATTTTCTTGTTTTGTACCAAAAAAATAAATGATCGTCCTACTGCACAGTGCACAAGCTGCACTCCAACTTCAAGTTTTTGCCAACATTAATTAATTAATTAATTAAATAATTATGTTTGGTCCTAAAGGAACTTACATAATTTAAGTGTTTCTTTTTATTTTATTTTATTTGTCTTTATATTTTTAAATGTGCAAACATTTTCTTGTTTTGTACCTAAAAATAAATGATCATCCTACTGCACAGTGCACAAGCTGCACACCAACTTAAATTTTTTGCTAACATAAATAAATAAAATAAATTAATTAATAATTTCCATTTGATCCAAAAGGAACTTACATAATTAAAGTGTTTCTATTTCTTTTTATTGGTCTTAATATTTTTAAATGCTTATACATTTTCTTGTTTTGTACCCCCCAAAAATAATCATTTGAATAATCGTGATTTCAATTATTGCCAAAATAACCGTGATTATTATTTTTTCCATAATCGAGCAGCCCTAATAGCTTTGTTGCACAAAATTGTAGATGTCAAACGTGCATAACAGATGACGTCTCACCTATCTCAGATATTAACAGTGTGGTCACTATGTACTTAAAATTTGGAAAAATAGGTGTTTGTACTGAATTGGATTTACTTGTACGTAGTAATATTTTTACTGTACTATTTTGTCTTGCACACCATGTTTAAAAAATATACTGGTAAAAAAAAATAACTATGGTAAACCGAGTTTTGACTCTTTCAGGCACAACAGGAGACCCAGAAAGCTGCTCTACGGTATGAGAGGGCCGTGTCCATGCACACTGCTGCCAGAGAGATGGTGTATGTGGCGGAACAAGGTCTGCTGGCTGACAAAAACACCATGGATCCAACCTGGCAGGAGATGCTCAACCATGCTACTGCTAAGGTATGCCCTGAGTGAAAATAGATTCATGTTATTCGAAAATTAATATTGTCAGGGGTTAGTGGTGGTTGCGGACCCAAACGCAGGGAAGCAGGGCAAGGAGGCCGAGGTAATGCAAAAAGAAAAGAAAAGAAAAGGAATTTAATTATATAAAACAAAAGTAAACTACAAATGGTGAGTGAAATAATACGTGGGAAGGACAAGGCAAAAAACTGGCAGCATGACGGGAGGAAAACGACAATGAATCAACGCAGACAGAGGGGAGACAGGAAACTAAATACACACACACACACACACACACACACACACACAAACGACACAACAAGACACACCTGGGGCAAGACACAAGTGGCTGGGGACACTGATTGGTTGACATGAGGAAGGGCAGGATTACACTTAACAAGACCAAGGGAGACAAACAAGGAAAAACAGAACCCAAACATGACAGTAATCCTCCCTCAAGGGACGGCTCCCAAGGGGCGGAAGGGGGCACGGAGGCAGGAACATGGCCCACACATCAGGGCCAGTCCCGAAGGCGTCCCGGACGCCAGACGAGGGGAGCCCGGCGGACCATCATTCCACCCAGTGTCAGAGAATAAGCGTTTCAGGCACTCCTTTGTGCCCACTGCCATCAAACTGTTCAACAGCAGTGTGGGCCACAACTCATGAATTCAATGCCTGTTTTTATCCGCAGCTAAATAGAAAATGCTATGCCGCATCATCATACAAAAAGCTGTATACCGTATAGATGTTCCTTAGTACGTATTTTTGTTCCATTTATTTACTGTTATTCTTATCTTATAAACACTCTGTGCCATTTGTGCTGCTGGGACACCATACCCTTTGGGTATGTAAACTTATGAGCACAACTGTAAATTTACAAAAGCAAAAACATCGCTTAATGACATAAAAATTATATGAAAAGTCACCAAAATTCACATGCACTCTCTACTTCAACCTCTGAATCAATCAAAACAATTGCCATAGTATTTTGGATTTTTTTGGGCATTAAGCTACGGAAATTGTTCTTATGTTTATTGGCCTATTGAATACATTTTTTTTTCCAAAGGAGTTGTACTCATATGTACAGTGGCCCTAACGTGCAACTGCCAAAGCAAACCAAAAACCACCAAATAAAAAACACAAAAACAAGAAACAAAACACTAGAGCAAATAAAAAAAAAATCACAAAAACAAAAAGGTAATGCAAACACAAAAAGGTAATGCAAACACAAATCAAAAAACACGAACACAAAAAAATGAAACAAAACAACGAAAAGGTAATCACAAACGATGACTTTTGTGATTACTTTTTAGTTTTTTCCTTTTTTGTGTTTGTGTTTTTTTTAATTGTTTGCATTACCTTTTTGTTTTTGTGATTAAAAAAAAATTGCTCTAGTGTTTTGTTTCTTGTTTTTGTGTTTTTTGCTTTGCAGTCATGTTCACTTTTTTGTTTTTGCGTTTTGCGTTTCAGGGCCACTGTATATATGAATACACCCCCTTTGGAAAAATGTAAAGATTTATTTAGGATCTCAATGAACATAAGAACAATTTCCAAAATTTTGACAAAATGTTTTCTGTTGAATATGTGCTTAACTCACAACATGAAAGGTTGAGAATAGAATGCATAGATCACTAAATTCTCAGAATTATGATTTTAAAGTCAGAATTCTGACTTTCTGACTCCCCCCCAAAAATTCTTAGCTCTATGTCACAAGTCAGAATTCTCACTTTAAAGTTAGAATCCTCACTTTAAAGTCATAATTCTGAGATTAAAGTCATAATTTAGTCAGAATTCTGAGAATAAAGTGAGAATCCTGCCAACCCTTTGTTTTCTCTTCACTGGCCCTAATCCTGTTCCGTAGTTTAAAAAAGGAAACAAAAACTGTTCAAACCCTCCGCTGCTTGCCATTAACTTCTGTGAACAGTTGATAATAATTTTATTGTGACACTTTGCTAACTTTGCACATCTCCATAGTGCCATTACTACTGTATTCATTGTTGCAGCAAGCTCCATCACTCTGCATTATTTGCATAACTATTGTTGATTACCGCCCTGCTAGACATTTTAATGTATATTTCTTAATGACTCTGCATCCTCTGTTGCTTATCAGTATTACCACACTATTGGACATTTTATATTGTTCACAACTTTGCATCATTTGCACATTTGTTGATGTATGGATAATTAACACACTACTGGACACTTTCTTAATAACGTTCTGTACTGTTATGTTTATGTCCTAAATCTTCCCAGTTTGGGCTATTTTGAAGCTGTATATTTTTTTTTAACTGGTGAACCGTGAAACCAGTAACTGGCCCATGCCTACTCATACAGTACATCTACACTAATTTACGGACAACCTCTAGATACGACACTGATTCTTCTTTGGTCAGTCATGAGAAAACGCCTTAGATGGGCAATTTAGTATTGTTATTGTGGTATTTTAAACCATCAAACAACTTCCTTTAACACAGCAGGAAACATGCAACCATTATGACGAGCATAAGTGGGTTGTTAAGGAACCAAATTTTGACAAAAGTACTTCCACTGCCATTTTCTGCCATCTTCAGGCAATTATAAACCTTTTGACAATTACTGGAATTTTGCTGTTTGCAGCAGGGTGAACACTGTACTTCTTTTTGATATCATCAATAAACTCTGTCACACTACAGCCCTATATAAATACTGCACTCGTTTATGTGTAATATGTGCGTCTTATATGTAATATGTTGGTCGATACATGTAGCAGTGTAAAATTACCCTATTTAAACAGAGGTGGCTTTAGCCCCAAGTGCTAGCTAGCTCCCATGGTGCTTGTTTACCTTTTAGGGAGCTAGCTAGCTAGCATCAGGGGCTAAAGCCAAACTGCGGCAATGTTTTTCTTTCTGGACCTGGATTTTCCACCTCGTATTTAAATATAGTATGGTGTTCACGCTCAGTGCCTATGAGCAGTCACACATGCATTGTTACGGCTCACAGGCAGGTGTCCTTGCTTGCAACAGGGTGTCTGTTTGTTCTGTCTATTTGGTAAATGGCAGGGTGTGATGTGAATGCAATGCTGTTTAAATCCCTTTATCTAACAAATCTTGTTCAAAGTATTGAAGCCTTTTTTTTTAATAGCCTTTAAAAAAGAGTTAAGTTCAAAGCAATAAGAAGATACTGAAATAAAAGAGAACCACTGAAATACAGGATACATTGGGAGAATGCAAAGTGAGGAATTCAGATTCAGGTCACACAATTATACAGGTAATACATAATGTGTGTACAGAAATTGCAAGCCCCACTATCACAAGTCACAATTCAAACCAAAGCTGGGACCTGCAATTGCCCAATACGTGATGAGTCAAATTTATTAATTAAAGTGGAAGTCAACCATACACATTTCTTTTCAATAATATGTTATATGTGACCTCACTAGTCTAAACATGAAATTCTGATTAATATTGCATTTTTTGAATATGAGTTTTATCCATCGCAGGAGGCGGCCATTTTGCCACTTGCTGTGGACTGATGACACTGATGACATCAGAGTGGCAACGACCAATCACAGCTCACCGGTTTCTTCCATATAAATTTCAACTTGCTTGAAATAAATTTCAACTTGCTTAAAATTCACGCCTCCCGGGTTCAAGTGTTCTCTTTATTCATTCATCTTTCAACTACAATTAATACTTTGTAATTTTCATATAATTTGTTTTTCAATCTACTTCAGAAGCATTGCTGTTAGCATTCATCTTAGCATTCAGCTATTGGTATTTAGCTTCCAGCATTCCCACGTAATTTCTGCAGAAATTGCACTTAGTCTAGTTAAATATATTACTGCTAAATTTTGACGTGAATGTGTCTGCTGCGTTGTATCTGGAATTCCCCCAGTACAGGCTTTCCAAGTAAGGGGCAGTCATTAATCGTGCTTTAAAAAAAAAAATTGTGGCATTTAAAAAAACTTTAAATTAACGCACTAATGTTGACACCCCTAATTAATATATCATGTAGAATATAAAATATGTAAAGTGACCATAAAGAAACACAACCATTCACTTCCACGCCGATGACAATGCTTGTTTTTAAATGTAATCTTTTAAACCCTAACATTATATGTGATATATGTGACATGAGTTTGAAGCTTTAACCTTTCCAGGTGAACGAGGCTGAGGAGGAGCGCTTTCGCAGTGAGCATGAGCACCAGCGCGTCACACAGCTATGCCAGGACGCAGAGGCCAAAGTCCAAACCCTCCAAAAATCACTGAAGAAGGTCATACTCAAGTCCAAACCTTACTTTGAACTAAAGGCTCAGTTCAATCACATCCTGGAGGTATGTGTGTGCAATGCAGAACTTCATAACATTCAGACATCTAAACCAGCTTTCCACTGCTTGTTCCTGGCCTGCTGCCATTTGTGTAAGTTACCAATGCAGGATAGTGTATCGACCTGCAACTTTGCCATCTTCCAAGGTCGCACAAGAGGCATAACAGAGGCGGAATGTTGACAATGTTGAAGGAGAATGTGAGGTTTATGGCATCGAGCAAAAACTCACTGCCCACACTGCTTTGTGTTTGAAGTAATTGTCGTGCCACGCATCTCATTATCAAAATGCTCAAAATTGTAATGTCAAGATTTGTAGCATTGCAGTGTCCCAAAAATCTAACGGCTCTCTCTGTTGCTGCAGATTGTCACATTTTAAATTCATACCTTTACCCTCATAAGGAAAGTGTCCAATTTTTTTGCTTTTTATTAATATTAATATCAAATATATATTAATCGCTGCGGTGCCCCCGAAACTCCACTTGAGTGCAGGTCTGCGTGAACCATGGGGCGGGTGGCAGGCAGCGCGATGAGCAGTTTGATGGCTGCGACGGACGACGCGTGTTTACACGGTAAAAAACTAAACAAAACCAAAAAGCATGCTGTAAAAATAAGGCACGCTGTAAAAAATCCGCAAAATAGAGAAGCCGCGAAAGATGAACCCGACAGAAACGAGGGAATACTGTATACAGATGATAGTTAGTTGTGCTCTTAAAACAATATTGCTTTTATTGGTCATAGAGGGCATTAAAAAAAATGCTATATATGTATGGATCTGATGCCACTGAACATTTTGAGAAGTTGCACTTAAAAAAGTATTCAGAAATGACTTGTATATCACACTTCCAATAGTGAGCCAAATTTTGGCTCATTTTACTTATGTATCGTAAAAAAATAAATTACGTTACGAGGGTTTTAAGTAGAACTGCTTGAATTGACTCTTAAATATTGTTTTCTTAATTTTGACAATGATAGTCAATGAAATATTTTTTTGTTCAGTTTGGCCCAGTAACAAATGGCCTACAAAGCGGTACTTGTCTGCAACTTGTCTCTCTCTTTATCCAGATTGTGAAAATAGAGCCCAGGTTTGGCCATTTCCAACAACATTAGTTTCTAAAAAGGGACCAGTTCTGCACATTGATGCATTTTTTTGTCCTTATGCTCTTAACCTGAAATGATAATGCCGACTCATTCTGCGCATTGGATGTATGTGCAGACTTGTGTGACTCAGAGGTTTTAAAAGTGCAGGTCAAGGAATTCCATCGAAAAAAAAAACTATTAAAAATCCCATACCGTTCACCTAAACCGAATACTTCAGAATCCAGCTAGAGTCGTGAGGTTGTCAGGAAACCCAAGGAAGGATCAAAGAAAAGAAAGGAAAGTGAAATCCAGCACCGACCAGACATTACCTACTACCCACCGGGTTACCAACCAGAGTCTTTCACCAACCCCAGAAACATCTAAATCCCAACAAATTAGGGAGACCTCAAGAGACCAAAGGAGAGACTGAGGAAAGGAAGGAAGGACAGATGAAGCAGAGTGAGATCCACAGACACCAGCCTCCACCGATTCAACAACCAGAGGAAGAAGCAGATTGTGTTTGAGTTTCGATAGATGCTGGTGTGGTGGATCTGGCATGCATGAAAGTCTCCACCAAAGAGGGGAGCCGTCGACCCCTGCCAGGACAGAACAAGCGCAACGCCACGGTGGCGCCAAGGGACAACCCCCGGGCCCCGGCCGGAGAGCAAACCCAGCACGGCAGGCCCGCCAGGCACCCCACCGGTCCACAGCCCCCAAACCCCCAGACACCCCCAACCAAGCCGCCGCCCCCCCAAACCCCGGTGACCTCCCGTACCCAGGCATCCGTGCCGAAGAGGGGCCAGACAGCGGAGCGAAGAGGGCATCCGCGCCCACCCCACCTCCCGCTGCGTGGAGGGACGGAACACCGGGGGCACCGGGGGACGGGCGGCACCTCCAAACCCCAGGCCCAGCGGGGAAAGGCCCCGGTCGTCACTCCAGTGTTCTTAGTGAAAGCTAAGCCAGTCGGCGAACTCTGCCCCTACAACGGATGTGTAGGGGTAGAGTGTGACCCCAGCCAGTGTATATACAAGTGTGTGTGTGTTGTGCATTAAACGTGGGAGCAGGTGAGCCGGAGCAGAGGGAGATGATATCCCCACGCTCCGATCCACTTGCCTCCCAGTCATGTCAGTGAGTGTATGTGGTGCATTAAAAAATAAATAGGGGGGGCACGGTGGCACAACGGGGACACGGACAGGGGATTGCAGCACTGCTCTATACTGCGGTCTGCCCCAACCGATGGCACCCCACCCCGACACACCTGCCCCCCCTTCCCCAGTTGTGTGGTGCATTCAAATTGGAGGGGAGTTGTAGGGCGACAGCACCTATAGAATTAACCCACTGGCATGCAGTGAATCCGAATATTAACCCTTAGTGCCCATTGGAGGTGAATCTTGAGGAGTTGGTAATTAAGGTGTCGTTTGATGTAGTCTGCTCGATCCTGCTGGCAGCAACTGGGTTCCTGACTATAAAAACACAACCATTAGTTACAAATTGCCAAATACAGAAACAGCAATGTAAGTTATCGCAATGTGGTGGCTCTCGCTAACAGGCAGAATTAAGTAACCAGATTTAGGTTAAAAGATTCTATATACGTAGACCATGTTTCTGTAAATTTTTACATTTGTTTTTTATTTGAGGCAGATGGTTTTTCCATTAAAATGTGATTTATGAGGAGGTTAGACCATTGGTCGATATTCAGAGTTTGTTTATTTTTCCAGTTAACAAGAATTGTTGTTTTTTTTTGCGATAGTAAGGGTTAGGTTAGTCAAGTTGTAGTGTCTACAAGTGTAGATTGAAATTGTTTATGTGGTAAGTCAGTTGTTGTTAGGTCACCTAGCAAACACAAGTTTGGAGATAAAGGTATCTTACAGTCCAAGATAGCGGAAAGTTTTTCTAAGACTTTAGTCCAGAAATACATAACCGGAGTGCATAACCATAAAGCATGAAAATAAGTGTCTGTAGTGTTTTGTAAACACTGGAGACAAATGTCGGAGTCTGATAGTCCCATTTTCTTCATCATATATTGAGTAATGTATGTTTTTTGAATAATTTTATATTGGATAAGTTGTAAATTTGTGTGTTTTGTCATTTTAAATACGTTTTCACAAACTTGAGCTATAGAAGAGTCTGTCTCCCATTTCGTGATGGGTAAAGACATTTTATCAGTATATGACAGTAACTTATATATTTTTGAGAGGTTTTTTGTTGTTGTCAGAGAAAGCTTGGCAATATCTTTAGCTAAAACATGCGGTTGGAGCGTACCCCAAAGTGTTGGAATTTGTTTCTTTATCATACTTTTAACTTGCAGATAATGTAAAAAAAAATTCTGTTTTTTACTTTGTATTTTTGGAGCAAGGATGTATATGATATAAACATATTATCTGAGAAAAGATGGGGGAGATGTATAATTCCTTTTTGCTCCCACACACCTAAATAAAACGATTGGTTGTTAAGTTGAAAGTCGTGGTTATGCCATAGGGGAGAAAGCCCGCAGGGCTCCACTTGGGCTTTTGTCATTTCTAGTGCCTTCCACCAGGCAGTCAGGGTGGTGGAAATCATTGGGTTTTTAAAATAATTGTGTCGCTTAATCGATGTTGTAGTGAAGATTCTAGAATCTAGAAGTCTGAGGTTATTACAATCCTTCTGTTCTAGTTCCAGCCAACAGTTAGTATCTCTGTTGGGTTGTGCCCATAGAATGATATATTGTAGCTGGTTAGCTATATAGTAGTAGAAAAATAGGAAGATTATTCCAGCGCTCCAAGTCACTATAAATGCTACCCAGAAGTGGAGTAAAGTTCAAATGATTTAAATCAGTTAATTTAGGTGAGATTTTTATGCCTAAGTATTTTAAATTACCTAAAGGAAATGAGTCGTGTGGGTCCTGGCTTGCAGGGTTCCATGAATTTTCTGTAATAGGTAGTAGTGTTGATTTTGTCCAGTTAATAGAATAATCTGATAAATGTGAGAGTTTAGTTATTAAGTTAAATACTTCCCCTAACGAAATAGCAGGCTTTTCTAAATGAAGTAAAATATCATCGGCATATAGATTAATTTTATGTTCTGTTACCCCAGAGTGAATTCCTTGAATCCTTCTTTCCTGGTTTATAGCTCATGCAAATGGCTCAATAAATATTGCAAATAATAAAGGGGACAGTGGGCATCCCTGTCTTGTGCCTCTCTGTAGAGTAAAACTCTGAGATATAATTCCATTAGTAGTAACTGTAGCTTTAGGAGAATCATATAATACTGACACCCAGTGAATAAATGACTTACCAAAGCCAAATTTATTTAAAACAGCAAAGAGGAAGGACCAGTTGACTTTGTCGAAAGCTTTTTCTGCATCCAATGATATAATAACTGCCTTTTTATCATGCTGCTGTGACATGCTAATAAGGTTAAAGAGCCTCCTAATATTATTAGTAGAGTGACGATCTTTAATAAAGCCTGTTTGGTCGCTATGAATGATTGTCGAGATTACTGTTTCTAGTCTAGATGCAAAATCCTTAGTGATCATTTTAATATCAGTGTTAATTAGTGAAATCGGACGGTAACTTGATGGAAGGATGGGGTCTTTTTCTGGCTTTAATAAAAGTTTAATTGCTGCTGCATTCATGTGTGGGCGTATGTAACCATTAGTTTTAATTTCTGTTACTACTCTTGAGAATAGTGGAGCAAGCATTAACCAGAAGTGCTTAAAAAATATAGCCGGATAACCAACCGGGCCAGGTGCTTTGCCATTAGGCATACTATCTAGAGCACTGTACAACTCGTTTATAGTAAGTGGCGCATCTAACATATCTTTATATTCAGTAGAAAGCTCAGTATTGTTCATTCGATTTGACATCATCATTGCTCTCCTTTTTTAATTTTTTTATTAAAAAAAATAATAATAATAAAAAAAATATATATATATATATATATATATATATATTTTTTTTTGTATGTGGGTGAGTATGTGTATATGCGTGTGTGTGTGCGTGCGTGCGTGCGAGCGTGTGTGTATTCATCAGTTCACCTAAAGCCTATTAAAAAAAATCCCATACTAATAATATAATATAATAATAAATTGCCAAATGCAGAAACATCAATGTAAGTTATCACGATGTGGTGGCTCTCGCTAACAGACAGAATTAAGTAACCAGAATTAGGTTAAAAAATTCTATATACGTAGACCATGTTTCTATAAATTTTGATATTTGGTTTTTATTTGAGGCAGATATTTTTTCCATTAAAATGTGATTTATGAGGAGGTTAGACCATTGGTCGATATTCAGAGTTTGTTTATTTTTCCAGTTAACAAGAATAGTTTTTTTTGCGATAGTAAGGGCTACAAGTGTAGATTGAAATTGTTTATGTGGTAAGTCAATTGTTGTTAGGTCACCTAGCAAACACAGGTTTGGAGATAAAGGTATCCTACAGTCCAAAATAGCGGAAAGTTTTTCTAAAACTTTAGTCCAGAAATACATAACCGGAGTACATAACCATAAAGCATGAACATAAGTGTCTGTAGTGTTTTGTAAACATTGGAGACAAATGTCGGAGTCTGAGACTCCCATTTTCTTCATCATATATTGAGTAATGTATGTTCTATGAATAATTTTATATTGGATAAGTTGTAAATTTGTGTGTTTTGTCATTTTAAATGCGTTTTCACAAACTTGAATCCAAAAGTCA
Source organism: Vanacampus margaritifer (assembly GCF_051991255.1). Taxonomy (NCBI): domain Eukaryota; kingdom Metazoa; phylum Chordata; class Actinopteri; order Syngnathiformes; family Syngnathidae; genus Vanacampus; species Vanacampus margaritifer. The sequence goes on from NC_135448.1 coordinate 5,014,153, forward strand.
GATTCTGGTGCTATAGACAAGTCTGTCTCCCATTTCGAGATGGGTAAAGACATTTTATCAGTATATGAAAGTAACTTATATATTTTTGAAAGTTTTTTTGTTGTTGTCGGAGAAAGCTTGTTAATATTTTTAGCTAAAACAGGCGGTTGGAGCGTACCCCGAAGTGTTGGAATTTTTTTCTTTATCATATTTTTTTACTTGTAGATAATGTAAAAAAATTAAGTTTTTTATTTTGTATTTTTGGAGCAAGGATGTATATGATATAAACATATTATCTGAGAAGAGATGGTGGAGATGTGTAATTCCTTTCTGCTCCCACACACCTAAATAAAACGATTGGTTGTTAAGTTGAAAGTCGGGGTTATGCCATAGGGGAGAAAGCCCACAGGGCTCCACTTGGGCTTTTGTAATTTCTAGTGCCTTCCACCAGGCAGTCAGGGTGCCGGAAATCATTGGGTTTTTAAAACAATGATGTCGCTTAATCGATGTTGTAATAAAGAGTAAATCTAGAAGTCTGAGGTTATTACAATCCTTCTGTTCTAGTTCCAGCCAACACTGAGGGTCTCTGTTGGGTTTTGCCCATAGAACGATATATTGTAGCTGGTTAGCTATATAGTAGTACATAAAATTTGGTGCCTCTAGACCACCTTTGGATTTACTTTTCTGAAGAGTAGATAGACTAATCTTTGCTTTTTTTTTTATTCCAGTAAAATTTTGTAACGGCTGAGTCCAACAACTGGAACCATTTAGCCGTAGGTTTAAATGGAATCATTGAGAAAAAATAGTTTATTTAGGGTAAAACTTTCATTTTAATGGTGGCTATTCGTCCTATTAGAGAAATAGGAAGATTATTCCAGCGCTCCAAGTTACCTATAGGAAATGAGTAGTGTGGGACCTGGCTTGCAGGGTTCCATGAATTTTCTGTAATAGGTAGAAGTGTTGATTTTGTCCAGTTAATAGAATAATCTGATAACTGTGAGAATTTAGTTATTAAGTTAAATACTTCCCCTAACGAAGTAGCCGGCTTTTCTAAATAAAGTAAGATATCATCGGCATATAAATTAATTTTATATTCTGTTACCCCAGAGTGAATTCCTTGAATCCTTCTTTCCTGGCTTATAGCTCATGCAAATGGCTCAATAAATATTTTATTATTATTATTTACATTCAGTAGTTACCTGAGGTATATTTAAGCTACTGAGGAATGCCTCAATATGCTCAGGGTTAGGCTTGTTAGTTTCTGAGTGTAGGTTGCGATAATAGTTATAAAAAATGTGTTTAATTTCTTCTGGTGATTGTGTGCATTCACCAGTTGTCCCTTTAATAGCCGTTATAAGAGATTTTTCCCGATTGCGTTGAAGTTGGTTTGCAAGAAATTTACCTGATTTGTTATTATATTCAAAGTTGTTGTATCTCAATTGTTGCATTATAAACTCTATCTTTTTAGATAGCATATCGTCTAACTGTATTTTTGTATTTTATAAGTCAGTCCATATTTGGTTATTTGGGTTTATTGGCTACTCATCCGTCAGTTGTTTAATTTTATCTTCCAAGTCTTTCTAATTTTTGATCCTGTTTCTTTTTATAAGATCAATATGATATAATTTTACCTCTAATTACTGCTTTCCCAGCTTCCCAGAGAAGAGATGGAGATAGGTCTGGAGAGTCATTTATTTCCAAAAAGTCTGCCCACTCTCTTCTGATAATTTTGTCAAACTCTGCGTCGTTTAGCAGTGAGATGTTAAAACACCATGTCGGGGGTGGTTTCAAGGTATAATCAACTTGTAGGGAAAGGGAGACTGGTGCATGGTCGCTAATAATAATAGGATGTATTTTTGTAACAATTTTATCAGCAATAGAGTTATTTGTAAGAAAAAAATAAATTCTTGAAAAAGACCGGTGCACAGCGGAAAAGAAGGTAAATTCCTTCTTATTTGGGTTTTTAAGTCTCCAGCTGTCGACAAGGCCAAAATCATCCATGTATTCCCCTATTATTTTAGTAGATTGGAATCGCCTTATACATGTTGTATTATTAGAACGATCTATAAATGGATTTAAGACTGCGTTAAAGTCTCCTCCAATAATAATAGTAGAGTTCTTTGCTAATTCAAACAGCTGAGAGAAAAATTCATGGAAAAAGGCCGGATCATCATTATTAGGGGCATATACATTACCAAATGTATATATTTTATTATGCTTATACATGCTTCGTTTTTAAAACGTCGCTAGCCTAGCGCTAATGCTTAACATGAAGGGAGGATTCAAATTCTAAAAGGGAGTTAGCATCGACTTCGGGAATGTTTTTCCTTCAAATAACGAATATTCACACACAAATGAGGTGGGAACACATACCCACAGGCAAGATAACACTACGCAAAGGCACAAATTTATTCCAATGTGTGAAAGACGAGTTATTTTCATAGAATTCAATCGGAGTCCAGTCCAGTAACTTTTTTATGCATTAGATATATATTTTTACATAATCGGCAGATTAATCGGTAATTGTATTTTTTTTCTGCCAAAAATCGGTATCGCCATAAAAAAAATGCATATCGGTCGGTTCCTATTTATTTGTTGATGTCTTAAGCACGTTACTGAAAGAGAATGACAGAATTTACTGTGCTACAATTAAAGAAGCACAGTTCAGGGAGCATGGGACATCATTTTTGCACAAGCACTGACCGTTCCACACTTGAGCTCTCAGCCCAATTGATAATCTTTGGGATGGTTGTGATTAGTCATGATAAAATGCTAATTGCGCACTCATTATTCCCCATCCACTGATATATCTTGAAGACAGTACATGCACACACGCACACGTCTATATTTGGGAGTGATAGAAAAGTTCTTCACTGTTAGATGGGGTTCCTGTGGGTCAATGCGTGGGTCGGCTGGAATGTGAAGAGATTGATGTGCTGATTAGTTTCATTTTCAGTAATTAGCAGGCAAGTGGATGACAGTGTCACATAAACGCCCACCCAATTCATTAGGCTTGAAATAACATTTTTATGTGGTGAAATCTGGCTTGTGATTTATTTATTTATTTTCACTTTTGTCCTTCCACTGACCTTCTGCATGACCCACAAATAGAATTCCTGATGTGTGGTCATTTAAAAATAGCTTTACTAGTAGCCCGCTTTAACTACAGTGTGTTTAAATCTTCAAATGTGTGTTTTAATTTTCAATTTCTGTCGTCAGTCACTGGCCACAGCTCAATAAAATCTAATACAGGAGCAAGTGAAGTCAGTCCATCCATTTTCTTATCCTGTTCAGGGTCGCAAATGTAGGCAAAAGGCAGACTACACTGACACTGTGTTGGTCATCTTTGATCATGCATAGGTAGAAAGC
>NC_135448.1:5922500-6077500 GCF_051991255.1 Vanacampus margaritifer
CAACTCTATATAATTGCTACTCAGGCAGAGTATCAACATTCCAGGCCTGTAAAGTAATGGTATATACTGTACCTATAGTTAATGCTTTAATTTCACAACAAAAGCAGCTGTTTGCATGCCTATTAAAGACAACTGTCATAAAGACTCAAAGGCTTGGAGAGAAAAAAAAAAGTAAGGATTTTAATGTTTTCGTTTGGATTTTGGGACACGTTTCAATAATTTCCAAATAAGGACTAATGTTACATGAATCTGCTCTATCATCCCAATAAAGACAATAACCAAATGATGGCAGGTCCCAACCCAAGACTGCTAGAGACTGAAACCAAATTTTAAAACAGTCTTGTCCAATTGTTTACCTGCAATGTTTTTTTGTGACTTGACTAATGCTGATAAGAAGGTGAAATATGTTATGTTTGAAGAAAATAACAAAAATGCTTTTTTGATGTCTTGTTTTGGACCCTGACTTCCTACCACTTGTGATAAATCATAAGGGATTACTTTTTATTTTGTTGGATTTCGTAGTCCGGGATTTAATACATCATCCATGGTTATGACAGTAATTGAGACTCATGATCATTAAAACTTTGTTTCACAATTCTTAGAGTAGTAGGTTTTTTAGTTGTTGCATGAATTGCAATAGCTTCATGACATCTATTAAAAAGCTTTGCATGGCTGCGAATGTGTCCAAATCTGTAACATGTTTTGTTCAATTTCTCAGTGAGCTTGTCTCTGACTGTGTTTGCTTTTTGTAGTCTCCGGTGCTGAAAACTCAGACAATCACCATCTCAGACGTCACCAACTCTCTTCGAGGAACTGTGGCCTTCAAGGACATCCCCTTGGTTCACACTGAGACGAAGACAATTACATACGAGGCAGCCCAGGTAAGAGGCATTCCGAGCCTGGGGGTGAAAAACATTTTATTTTATTAATATATGCAGCCAAAACATATATGCATGTACAGTACTTCTTTTCTTGCTATGTTTGCATGAGATGTTGTGACATCACAAAAGAGCCCTTAGAATCTCAAAAATATCCTGTCATGGTGCACAAATTATTCCATCTTTGCTTCCTTGCTTACAAGATGCTGTAAATTTTACAAATTGGCTTTGTTCATTGTACAAATTGGCTGTTTGGCCCAGCTGTACTTCTACAAACTGCAAATAAATAAATAAAATAATACAGTAATAGGTAAATATTGTATCATTATTATCAATGAAAATAATAATAATGATAATAATAATAATAATAATAATAATAATAACTGCAGAATTTGTGTGGGAATGCTGAAAGCTAAATGGTAAAAGCTGAATGCTAAGATGAATGCTGATAGCTGAATGCTAATGAAGGAAATTGAAAGATAAGTTTTGTGAAAATTACAAAGTATTAATTGTAGTTGAAAGATAAATTAATCAAAATCTTGCTTGAAGTGCAATCTGTCTAAGGTGGGATTTGAACCATCGCCTCGTGTTTACCGGTCAAAGCTCTGCTACACTAGCTGAATGCTTTCAGCATTCTCGCAATAATATCTTTTTTAATTGATGTAAATTGTTAATTTGAGGTTTAACACTGAAAAGGTGTCTCTCCCACAGCCGGTGGACGCCTTGGCAGAACGGGACTCGGGAGTGCTGCTTAGTGCCCAGACCATCACCTCCGAGACCATCAGCACCACTACCACAACCCAGATCACCAAGGTCTGCCTCAACGATCAGTACTGATCAATACAATCCATTCGCTTGAATGCTGTGATTGCAGCTGCATATTGGGGGTGGAATCAGTAACTGTGTTCATCCAAATCCAGTAAAATTGTCAGCACAGATAAGACTGATATATGACATGATAAATCACTAATATATAGCATGACGAGGCCACATGGCAAGATTACTTGTATGCTCAAATCTGTTATCTATTATATTGTTTTATCATCTGTACTTGTGCATTCCTTCTTTTGGTCTTGACCACTGATATGATCAAACAACAAAATTGCTCTCTCTCTTTCCAACATCCGTCATTTGACAGGACATAAACCAGCTGACCTGGCATTTGGAACAATGATGCTCTTTAATAAGCATTCATTAACCACTGTATACTGTAAGCCGTATCGGTGACATGAGTCACAGACCATTCAACTCACAGGCCTTTGTTGAAAAAAGCAGCTCAGTATGCGGACTGGAGAGTCCTATCAACACCAACGGCAATTGAACAAAACAAAAAGTAACAGCACGGCAATCATCTCCAACTATCATGACATTGAAACACACACTAAGGTGGAACAAAAGTACTTGGGCGTTCCTTTTCTGCTTGAATGTGAGTCAGGATGATGCCAAATCTTTTTTCTTCTTTTTGAAGTGTAGCAAAATAAAAAATAAAATAAAAATAAAAACACACACACGGAGGTAATTGTTTTAAAAACAATGTTTTTGTCATTTTTGTACAAGATAAAAGGGTGGAAACAAACAGTAAATGTGTTGTAATGTTTTTTAAGTTTGAGGTCTATTTGAATCAATTTTGCTCAAACTCCAAATGATACATTCAATGCATTCATACTTCAATTTACACCATTATATGTTAAACACAAATTAGTTCTGCCTGAATGAAAATCTCATTCCGTTGGTTTAATTCTGGACTATTGCTCAAATAATGGGTGTGTTTTTTTGTTTTTTTCCCCCCCTCTGTCTGTTGCAGACGGTGAAAGGGGGAATATCTGAAACTCGCATTGAGAAAAGGATTGTGATTACTGGAGATACTGAAATTGATCATGACAAGGTAAATGGTGCTTTGTTCTCTTTAATACGGAAGCAGATTAGGGCCAGTGAAATGAGGGGAAAAAAATTTGCAGGATACTGATTTTATTCTCCGAATTCTGATTTAAATTTCAAAATTCTGACTTCAAAGTGGGAATTCTCACTTTATTCTGAGAATTCTCATTTTACAAGTCAGAATTCTGACTTTAATCACAGAATTTTGATTTAAAGTAAGAATTCTCAGTTTAAAGTAAATCTGTTGCACAAGCTGTTTTAATTAAAGTCATTTATCAAGCTCTACTGAACAAGCCCGCTATGCTTGTTGTGTTTCATTCGTTCAGGCTTTGGCTCAGGCTATAAAAGAAGCAAAAGAACAACATCCAGATATGTCTGTCACCAAAGTGGTTGTCCACCAAGAAACAGAAATTTCCCCTGAATAAGACAAGCTCATCCATTGGAAGGTTTGTATCCCACTTATCATCAGTTTGCCGGGTACAGTGTTGGATCACGTTTAAGTTTATAGCATCGCACAAAATGAGCCACAAGTGCAACATATAAGCTTCCTTTCAAACGTACTGGAACAATGAGACCAATTTTAAAAGCTGAAAAGTTGATCTCTTGTTTGATTTCAATCTAGACCAAGAATAAAGGAACATGCGTCAGTATGTTTGGAGTAAAGTTTAACTAAAAAGTAAACACAACAGAATCCTGCGTTTATGTAACAAAAAAACAACACTGAATAGAGCAATCGCTATCAAAGTCAATTATGTACCATATGTGTGTTTCATGGTGTGTCCACATTCTACCAAGTTTCGGTACCATCTGGATGGTACCTCAGAGGCAAGCACGTGCAGTGGGGGGGGGGTTACATTGTTATTACGATATTTTTGGTCACAAGATCCTCGAGGATGACGTCATACTACAAGACACGCTCTTATTTGAAGACATTCTAAGCCAGGTCGCTCGCCGCTGCGCCTGCCGGTTTGTAAGTTGGTCGCTCTGTCTCATTCACATTAAACAAAAGCCAAGGTCTTAGAGTGCACTGAGGACGCGGGGGACACGTTCCCCTCAGTTTAATAATAACCACGATCCTTCCCATCCACTTTCGCCACAGCAAAAATCTCCGGTAAAACAAATGGTCATCTCCCCCATCTGCTACAACTACTGATGCGTTTAAGGTACACAGAAAATGTCGGAATTTGTATCTTTGATTCAGAATTTTAATCAACCCTCTTCCTGAAGTCGGATCTGCAACTCAACAAGGCAGACATATAATTAATTATAATATAAAGTCTTATGCTTTCACACGGCTGACGAGCGCCAGGAGCGCGCAGCTCTTGCGTTACTTATTGCGAGCAGCACGAGTATGTAAAAAAATAAAAAATAAATAGATGTCTGCTCAATGTGAAAAATAGAAGGAACACTTTCAGGAGATGTTTGCAACATTTTTCTCTTAGGATAACTAAGTCTTGTGGCATGTACTCAATAAGAGCTGAATTGATATATACTTTAAAGTATGTGTGGAAATTTCTCCATGATCTTTGTTTTTATTATAACCAACAGCTCATTTTTTTACATTGGTGGGGTTTGCGGCCAGAGTGAGGTCCTAAGAAACAGGTAGCATTGTTTTCAAAAATTAACGGGACAATGAAGAATCAAATAAAATATAATCACAGCGTGTTCAAGAACAATCTAGCTTGCTTGAAGTAACATTTAATTGTTGAATACAGTTGCAATAACTAAAGATTGACAACCAAACAGACAAATAGTAAACAGCATTTGCTCTTACCTGAATCAAGCTTAATGTAAAATAAGATTTTTTTTACGCGGCATGCACTATAGTAAAATCATAATAGCATTACTTGTCTTATTTAAAATGTAAATCATTTTTACTTATGTAAATTTGTTGTTCATAATTGATTATTCATGCGCACGTTAAAACAGTTTTTTTGTGGGTGATTGGCAATGGCATTGCAGAAAAATAACAGTTTCGTCATATGTAATTTATTGTTTAGCCATTATTTCAATTAAATGTTTCTGCTGTGCGTCCTTTGGCCTCTGAGGGGCAGTGTGGATTTACGGAGCTAAAAGAGTAGAAGAAGAAAGTTGCAATTGATGTTCATTAATATCACTAGTTTTTCAGAAATTAGGAAGAACATATGGCTGTGACTATTATTATATTACCTGTGTTCGAATGTGAATATTCATTATTTGAATGAATATCACTCTTGGAACACAATGCTAATGTCTGCTAGCTCGTCAATAGGATTTCCCATTCACTTTAGCAATAGCACTGGTAACTTTTCTAAAACAAAGTATGTCTTGTATTTAAATATGAAATGTGTAATTCTTTTTGTTGTGTACTTAGTTTTGAAGTACAGTAAAGTCCAACAGGGGTGTCATTAAACATTCACTTAATCTGATTTATGAATTCTGTCACATTTGGTAGAATTTTGTGAATGTTTAAAAGACTGCAACTCTAAGTGTTAAGTACATTAAGAATTGTAACTGAAGTAGATAAATGCACTTCTTTTATAATAATTCACAGGTTATTTTCTTTTATTTTAGTATAAGCCCAATTTATAAAACTATAAAATGTTTATACTTAAATTGTAATACAGAATCATTGATTGCTTGTGTTAAAAAGATGCATTGGAAGAGGACCCTGGAAAATGTAATCACATATTAAATTTCAATCACAGTATGGCAGTGATCACAATTAGATTATCTTTCAAAATCGTTCAGGCATGTATATTTGTTTCTAAACTTGCATAACCTGTCATTTCCACATCCGTAAAACATTTATATTCCATAATCCCGTTTGGCTTGCGTGGAGCCAGAGTTTAATTTTTCAATTAAAAGCAGAGCCTCATTATTTACTGCTTTCACTTCATGCTACAACTCAGTCAACATCTAACATGGTCCGGTTGCTCTGACAAAATATTGTGCAAATTGAACTTGATGCACTTGACTGTGATGTCTAATTAAATCCATTGTTTTGCTGCGGCTCCACAATTTCTCCCATTTGCAAACATGAAAATGTTGCTCTACCAGGGACCCTAGGATTACATTTCACTCAAGTAGTTAAACACTAAATGGACCTCTAATGAGCCAATGCAGTAACAATAAAAGCCAGCAAGCAAGCTAAATGAGAACGCTCTAATTACAATGAGTAAGCAGAATGGGTAATGTGAATATGTGATGGTGATAAACATAGAAAAAAAAACATTGCCCATTTTTTACACATTAAACGTGTGTAATGGCTGTTTGTGTCACAGTAGAATCATGTGACGTGTACTCCAACATGAAGTAAAGCCCCTCAGAATGAGGTATGTTAAATAATGGCCCCCATGTGTCTTTAATTGTAGCCCTGTTTATGTGATGTTCAAGGTTACAGGCTGGGAGTCTGGAATTGTTTAGCTGGCTGACTATGCTGCATGTCAACACTAGCCCTACCTCCCACATTGTTCTTTAGTGGGGGACTTCCCTACTTTGAGGAGGTCAACATCAACAATAACAAATGCAATACAGAAATGTGATACATTTTGAAATGTATCATATATTTTTGTTACATATGTTTTATATATTATTATAAATATATTTTTATTAGGGGTGTCACTCGATTATAAATTTTAATCGTAATTAATCGCATTGATTCCATAAATTAACTAATGATTAATCACACATTTTATATGTTTTAAATGTACAATAAAATGTATAATAAAAATGTTTTTTCCCTAATTTTTCACTCTTGTTAACATAAAAGTGAAAACTGACACAAAGAGGCTGTTTTTGGACTCAGACGCAGAGGAAGAGGTGGAGGGTAAAGCAGCTTTTAATTAACAAAACAAAAGCTCTTCAATGAGAGGGAAAAAATAAAGACTATACAAACATTAACTGAAAGCGCTCCAAAAGGGAGGAAGTTCAAAACTACATTCAAAAACAAAAATCACTCTATGACTAAACAAAACTAAGCTATACAAAATTACAAACAAAGGTTCTCTCACGAGACAAGACAATAAAGGCAACAAGGCAATTGGGTATCAAGGCTGTGGTCTATGGCAGGCTTCAGTGGCTCAAACGAAAACACTTCGGCACAAGACAGGGAAAACGCAGACTATTTAACACATGAGGGTAATGGGGAACAGGTGGAAACAATCAGGGATCAGGGTTGACACAGACACCACACGAGGAAGGGCAAGTGACCTGAAACGAGAGGAGTCAGACTTTTCACAATAAAACAGGAAATGACAAGACACCCTCACCGCGGTGTGACAGAAAACAATGTTAACCTAATATAAATATGATACATTGATACAGTAATTTCATATGATACTAATGCTGGACATTGATTAAAAAAATGTTTTGTATCAGTGTCCAGCATTAGTATCACAGTTTACAAACATACTGTATAGTCTTTATATTTACATCCCACGGAAAACTGTTTTTGTTGTATTGTGCATATTTGGGTGCATTGTAATTACGCCATCACTGCATCCAACTTCAGAGATTATTTTCTGTGCAATGCCAAGGTCACGGCATGTTCCCTTTTTTTTTGTCAGAACAGTGCTAACATTTTATCTTCTTCTGTTTTAGTTATGAAAGTTTTTGTCATATATTTATTTTAAAATGGCAAACAGACGAGGGTGCAAGACTGCCAAGCTGTAGACAGCAATAAGATATGTTACAAACCATTTGCAAAATGCAAACAAAAGTTTTGCTAAATGATTAGAGCACATATCCAACATCTATTGGGTAACCATAGATTCTCTAGTGACTTAAAAAAACAAACAAAATAGTTTGCTGACTAACAGTGCAATGGTGTCTTCCTTCTTCAAAGTCACTGTGTCTTACTAAGAAGAATTTATACAGAAAAATGTTAACATTTAATTGTTTATTGATTCAAATATAACATGATACATGCTTGTTATGTAATAAATATTCAATATTTTGTATAAAAATGAACAGAGGTGGCAAAGCCAGGTCCAGAAAGTTAAAAACCCTGCCACAGTTTGGCTTTAGCCATTGATGCCAGCTAGCTAGCTAGCTCCCTAGCTAGCTCACCTGGGGCTAAAGCCAAACTGTGACAGGATTTTTACTTTCTGGACCTGGCTATGCCACCTCTGTTTATTTTTAAACACATTTTTGAATATCTATTTCATAAAAACGTGTATCATGTTATATTTGAATAAATAAATGTTAACATTCTTCTTCTGTTTTAATTATTCTTAATAAATCACAGTGACTTGGCTGTTTTTATTTACCTAAATCTTTTTTTAATGGTTCATTTTAGAGTTATAACGTTAATACCGTGATAGCGTGACCGCAATATTTTTGTTCACGGTTATCATACCGTCAGAAACTAATATCGACCCAAGCGTCTTCTCGGCCAATGTCCAGGATAGTCTCCACTTATGTGACCTTAATGAGGACGATACAAAATGAATGTTTATGCTGTTGAAACACTGATTCTATCCTTTTTCTGTTCCTCCTTTTCCCATCAATATACTTTTCCCTATGACTCGCATCTCAATCCCCTCAGATGCCTACATCACCCCACCCCCCACCCATATAACATCCTTATTTTCCTCCGAGCTCTGAGCCACACCCAACAGCACTGCCTTCGATCTAAACCGCCAGACCACGTCAGACGGACTAACTTCCTCATGGAACTATTAACTTTAAACTCCATGAGCGTCAAGTTATGTTCCAAGGGTCACCGGAGAGTCGCCGGAAAATTCCCAAGAATCCTCCCAATTCCCTCTCCTGTTCTACTTACTGCCAAAACACCGACCGATGGACAATTTAAAAAAAAAAAATCTTTGTAAGAAAAGAAAACAGGTTCAACAGTTGTGAAATGATACCTCTCCAATTTGGAGATTTTAAAAAGAAATTCAAAGGGGCATTTGGTCTTTTAATCTTTGAGATTACTGAACTTTATTTTTGTATATCTTTTCTTACAATCAGAATTGGTTATCAATAATGTGGAGCAATGCATTTTTTAACAATGTGATCCAAACACAGGGAATGTGGGTGATTTTCTTGGGATTGTACACATCAAGACTCAAGGTTCCCTTCCCATTCACTTTTATTTCTTGTACAGTACATTATTCATATATATAGTTGTCCCTTTTAATGTGAGGAAATGTTTTTTCAGTCAATGTCTTAAAATATTATTTAACCACTTGTTAACTTATTATTTTGTTTTGTACTTACTGTAGTGTCTGTGAAGGAGACTTTTACCTTTATTTATTCTCACTTCTGTCTTCTTTTCGTGTACTCGCTTTGTAGGTCCGCTAAGCACACATACTGTATGTAGCTTCATTATTTCTTATGAACAGCATTCAATTTACTACATGAATGTTAGTCATTTCTACTTAGTGTGGCAGAATCACACGTTTTTGACAAAAGTGTTCCGTCATTGCCTCAAGCATGACAAGAGTGCAGAAGAGGTACATTTGTTTTCTTCTTTGCTTCATTTGGGATTAAGGGATTATTAATTGTTTTTGCTTTGAAGTGAAAAATCTATTTGGACCCTCACCAATTAATTTGCTTTGCATCTGATTAAGGTCGTACAGGAGATGGTCAGTTTACAATGGGCCCGATATATAAAGTTCAAGTTTACGAACGGAACAAATAAAATTCAGATTTTGCTACTACGGTAGAATAAATGTTTACGGTAGAATACATTTTTATTAAACTATGGCTCATTACACTGCTACTGGACCCCCTGTACTGATAATTAGTAAACAGTGGAACCTTCAGAGTCAAACACAGTTCATTACCTGACACTGGTTTTCATCTCTTTTATTTACTTTTTACGCTATCGGTTATATGTGGATCTTTACCATAGAGTACTGAAGGCATCCTAAAAGTCATAAAGTTGTGTCAGTGTAACAAGATTCCTCCACAATGCTAAGTCTGGTGGGAGTGGTCACTTCAGCCTTCAGTACAATTAAGCAAGAATTTTTGAAAATCAGATGAGTAGTGGAGAAATGGAGTTTTTTGTGTCTGTTTTGCATGATAGCACTAGACACACATAGAAAATCTGATCCAAAAAAATACCTTCAAATTAGAGTAGAGGAGTATGACTTTATTATATCTAGTCTTTTTATTTCACCTGCTACTCAACAGAGAAGTGGCAAATCTAGGTCCAGAAAGTAAAACCCTGCCACAGTTTGGCTTTAGCCCCAGCTACTAGCTAGCTAGCTCCCTAGCTAACTCTCTAGCTAGCTCCCATGGTGCTCGTTTACCTGCTAGGGAGCTATCTAGCTAGCACCAGGGGCTAAAGCCAAGCTGTGGCAGGGTTTTTACTTTCTGGACCTGGATTTGCCACCTATGCTACTCAGGGAACGTCTTTTCTAATTGGCTGACAACAATTTTAGTGTTATGATTTGTGTGTCATCCAGTCATCTCCCCCAGCCACTTGTGTCTTGTCCAGGTGTCTCTTGTTGTCTCGTCAGTTGACTTGTATTTAGTTTCCTGGTTTCGTTCAGTCTTGGTTGGATCATTGTCGCTGTCACCACTCTTGTGTTTTGTTGTTACTTTGATTTTTGGTCTTTTCATAATTTTGTTTGTTTTGTTTATTTAGAGTTTTACCCAGTTCCCCTGTTAGTGTTTTGGTTAAATAAATTGTGGTCAGTATTACATTGCATCCCTGCCGTGGTTCTCCTGCCTCTCTGCATTTGGGTCCTCCACCCCAATGTGACAGAATGATCCAACCAAAAACGGACCCAGCAGAGCGAGAAGCAGATACCAGTTTCAGTTCCGACGGCGCTCTGTCATGCGGCCGCCACCAGTTCCCGTTCCGGCGGCACACGTGCTGCGGCCGCCACCAATTCCCGTTTCCAGCGGCGCACATGCTGCGGCCGCCACCAGTTCCCGTTCTGGCGGCGCACGTCATGCCGCTACAGCCCCTGGCCTTTTCGCTTGTGCCGCTGCAGCCCCTGGCCTCTTCGCCTGTGCCTACTTCCTGGCCCCACTTCCATGTTTGACGTTTGTTTGGGACGTCTGGGATCCGTCCCTTGAGGAGGGGGAACTGTTATGATTTGTGTCTTGCTTGTTAGGTTTTGTTTGCACCTGTACTCGTCATCCTGTTCCCTTGTGTCATCCAATCTCTCCCCCGACCACTTGTGTCTTGTCCAGGTGTCTCTCGTTGTCTCGTCAGTTGGCTTGTATTTAGTTTCCTGGTATCGTTCAGTCTTGGTTGGGTCATTGTCACTGTCACCATTCTTGTGTTTTGTTGTTACTTTGATTTTTGGTCTTTTCATAATTTTGTTTATTTAGAGTTTTACCCAGTTCCCCTGTTAGTGTTTTGGTTAAATAAATTGTGTTCAGTATTACATGCATCCCTGCCGTGGTTCCCCTGCCTCCCTGCATTTGGGTCCTCCACCCCAACGTGACATTTAGTCAAAAATATCATATGGGCCAAAATTCCAGAGGCTCCTTCAAATTGACGTATTAAAATTTCAAATGGTGTCGCTTGTCCAAAAAAATTCCACTTGTCTAAATATGGCATTCTTGTTAAAGGGGAAGTCAACCTCAAACATTTCTTGACAATAATATATTATATTGTATGTAACCTCACTCGTCTATACATGACATTTTGATTAATATTACATTTGTGGAATATGAGTTATGCAGCAAAATCCAGCCATTTTTATCCATCTCATAGGGTGGCCATTTTGCCACTTGCTGTCGAGTGAAAATGACATCACAGTTGCTCAAGTCTTAGGTAGCAACCACTGACAGCTCAGCATCAGAAAACAGCTGAGCTGTGATTGGACGTTGCCTGAACCCTGAGCAACATCTTCCGTCGACAGCAAGTGGCAAAATGGCCACCTTCTGATATTAATTAAAAACTGCTGGATTTTGCTGCTTAACACATACTTCACTAACACAATAATAACCAGTAGTGGGGCTGCATAGATCAGATTATTGTCAATAATTTTTTTCTTTAATATTGGAATATGAATTAAGGTGCAAAAATCTTCCTGTTTTTATCCATGTTGGGGCGGCCATTTTGCCACTTGCTGTTGACTGAACATGACATCACAGTTTCTTAGGGCATTGGTTATTATCTGACCAATCATAGCTAACCTGTTTTCTCAGTTTGATCATGTGACATTTCCTAGCTGAGCCGTGATTGGTCGTTGCCTGATTGCTGAGCAACTGTGATTTCATATTCAGTCAACATGAAGAAGCAAAATAGCCGCCCCGTAAGGTTGATATAGCTGCTTAAATCATATTCCACAAACGCAATATTAATCAGAAACGTTTGGCCTGATAGGTTCCACTGGACACACCCACATTTTTGTTTGTGTGTGTGTGTTTATAGGGATAATAAAATGTACATCATACACAAATACAATCTTAATGTTAATCCTTGTTTGATGTCTTGATTCAATTACTTATCATATTGTTTTAAATAGCTATATGTTACATTTGTAACCGATTTGAACATATTCAACTTTCTATCCAGACTATAAGGCTAAAGCTAGCTAACAGTTGAGATCATACAAATGTGGTTAAAAGGCCTATTAAATATTATTCTAGTCAGCTGAATTACCTCAATTAGAATAGACACTGTCCTAATTTTTTCATGTATATGTGTAACTACATCTACAAATGGTTCCCAGCTATTTTTTTGAATACTAAGAACTGGTATTTTTATAAGTAATGTCCCATGTAATGTGGTTTGCATTGCTGGTAATGGTAGACAGACACTCAAGTATCGTTTTATACATGGTGCTCAAAAAGTATTCCAGAATTGGATAGTAAGGTTCATCTTGTTGAAAAATGAGTAATAGCAATAGTGTCAAATGCTAAATTCCTTTTTAATAGATCACAAAAATTTATTTTCCATGCCATCCTTTTGTACAATTTATGGCAGGTTTACATTGTGATCCAATGATTGTCTTCTAAGGTTATTTATGTTATTGTACATGCCAATTTTGCAGTACATTCAAGTAAGTACAATTAGTATGAAATCCTTTAAGACGACGTCCCTTTTGATATCCCACTGCCAACATATTTCATATTGCTGATGTCATTATGTTTTTTTGCATCATGATGCAATATTCTGTACAGTTGTTTAAAAGGTAGTTGATTGTTCAGTGTGCTGTTGTCGCTATTGTGGCTCTCCCTTCTCTTGTTGAAAACAAGCAACATTTCTGTTCTTTGTTCATTTTATACCCACACCATCACAAGGAAGACGTGTTGTAGAAGAGCACCATGCACTGAATAAAATGTATTTTATCCTGTTCATTGGCAACTACTTGATTTCCTCGAGACAAGAACATTTACAAGTGTGTATAGAATATTGCCAGTATGTGTGTAATTCAGAGGAGGCAAATCCAGGTTCAGAAAGTAAAAACCCTGCCACAGTTTGGCTTTAGCCCCATGTGCTAGCTAGCGAGCTCACAAGCAGGTAAACGAGCACCAATGGAGCTATCTATCTATCTAGCTAAAGCCAAACTGTGGCAGGGTTTTCTACTTTCTGGACCTGGATTTGCCACCTCAGATTAAAGCTTATAATTGTTACTATTGCATTAGAATATGAATCAAAACATAAAGAAACATGTATCACATTTGTTATACCCTTAGAGAAAGGGAATGAAAAAATTCAGTGTATTATTGGGCGGTTTAAAAAATAGCAGTGTCTGGATTTTAACTCAAACGTTGACTGCATAAACAGAAAATGCAAGATGCTGCAAATTCTCTGTTGGTTTACACTACACAAATTTGGCTGACCACTCCATCACATTAATCTTGTTGGTAAACTGATCCACCCACACACGGTATGCGAAAAATTGGTTCAACACTAACAAAACATTATTTTTAGCTTCTTTCACTTTTATTTAACTGCTATTATACTGGACATGTTATGTCCACAAAATTCAGAGCCATTAAAAAAGAGTAAGACATAGACTGAGACTCAGTCAATAATACTTGATGAAAATCAAACGTACTCAGTGAGTATGTTTTGGTTTTCATCAAGTATTATCAAGTGAAAGCCCCCTAATGTGCTCTTACGATATTTTATTTTTTCATACAAAAATTCTAAAAGATCCAATATCCTAACCCAACAATAAAAGTTTGAAGCAAACAACCAAGTGACCACATACTATATTTTTTTCCCGTGCAAAGGACTCTGTTGCATAAAAATTAACGTCAGTAGTACAATAACTCATTTTTGTGCATTTTTTCACAAAAATTAACTCACTCAAAATTTTTATTTAATTCCAAATCCAAAAACCTTGGTAGGTCTTGTCACATTGTTGTATAAGGCAGTATAAGACCTGGTGAAAGCGCATCTAAGGCATGTCTGCCATCTAGTGGTGAATGGTGATATTGCAACTTAAAAGTACAAGTTGACCCCTGTATATTATATATTTTGTATATTTATATATATTGCAGTTCGGCATCCACAGATTTTTTCATGTTTTTTCCAGGATTGCTTTTACCCATTTCCCCACGTTTATCATGGAAAACATATATTATATGTTTATCTGTATTTTTGAAGATTCTTTGGGGTTTGTATTAAAAAATAATAATAATAATAATAATCATTCATCAAGGAGCAACACACTGGGCCACCAGTTACCCATTCGTGATCTATTTGAATGTAGTATATAGTACAAAGTATTTTGATTAGGCTTGTCCTTACATACCCCTATAAATCTTAGTTGAAATTCCTTGAATACATATTTCAGTTATTTTCTTTTCATCATAACCCAAATAAGTCTTAAAGAACTAAGGCATCCAAAGATCAGTCCCCAACTGTCAAAGCTAAAGTAAACTCACTAGAAATTTTAATCAGAGAAGGAAAGTAAGTTGTGATATTCTCTATATGTGTGAGTCGTTTCTGGTCTTTTTTCTTTCTTTCTTGTTTTTTACACAAGAGTCACCAATAACAGTGTTATATTTGGCTAATCATTCCTGGGATAGACCTCCCACATTTGAATAACATGTCATGATGCATTTCTTGCCGATAGCGTCTGCAACATGAAAAAATTGAATATGAGAGCAGAGCATTTTATTTGATCATACTGTACATATTTTTCTTTAAATTTATTTTTACTTTTATACATATTTATATATATATATATATATATACACACACACCGGTGTGTGTATATATATGTGTGTATATACAGTGTAAATGAGTACACCCCCTTTGAAAAGTAACATTTTAAACAATATCTCAATGAACTCAAAAACAATTTCCAAAATGTTGGCAAGACCAAGTCTAATATACATCTGGTTAACTTATAAAGTGGAAGTAATGTTAAAAATAAAAAAAATTATTACAAATTTTTTCGGTTTTACTCAAATAGGGGTGATGCAAAAATGAGTACACCACCAAAAAAATTATAAATTTAGTACTTTGTATGGCCTCCACGATTTTTAATCACAGCACCAAGTCTTCAAGGCATTGTATGAACAAGCTGGCAACATTTTGTTGCATTAATCTTTTTCCATTCTTCAAGAATGACCTCTTTTAGAGACTGGATGCTGGATGGAGAGTGATGCTCAACTTTTCTCCTTAGAATTCCCCATAGGTGTTCAATTGGGTTCAGATCAGGAGACATACTTGGCCACTGAATCACTTTCCCCTGGTTCTTCTTCAGAAATTCAACAGTGGCCTTAGATGTGTGCTTAGGATCATTGTCAAGTTGGAAAAGTGCACGACGACCAAGGGCATGGAGTGATGGCAGCATCTTTTCTTTCAAAATTGAGCAATACAGCTGTGAATTCATGATGCCATCAATAAAATGCCTAGGCTTTAGGAGAGGTTTCCTTCGTGGACGGCACCCATGCATGCCATTCCTCGCCATATTGTGTCACGGGAAATAGTTACCCCCGTTTGGCTTTTTATTTCCTTAGATAACTGCAGTGAACTTAGATGTCGATTTTCTTACACCCTTCTCATTGGAAGACGCTGCTGTCGAGTTGTCAACATCCCTGTACGACCTTGACGTCTCTATGACATGGTTGCAGTTCCATCATTATACATTTTTTTGTACCACTTTTTCTAGTAAGTAAAGCTTTGCTGATCTTCTTGTAGCCATCACCTTTGTTGTGCAAAGAAATTATTTTCTTTCTCAGGTCCTGTGACATTTCTCTTCCGTGTGGTGCCATTGCTAACAGCATGAAATGGGAAAGTGGTTTCTTTAAGTAACACCTCTTTATAGTCAACAGTCTGCTTGACACCTGTGTACTGAATAATTAGACTTAGCTGTAGAAGTTTGTAGTCTAAAATGTAGTCTTTTTGGGCTTTGCTCCAGAGACTTTCAGTGAGATGTACTCATTTTTGCATCACCCTAATTTGAATAAAACTGAAAATTCTGTTCTCTAATGTATATTATTAACCTTACTTTCATGTTATAAGTTAAACAGATGTTATACAAATTTAGTATTATCAATATTTTGAAAATTGTTTTTGATTTCATTGGCATATTGTTTAAAGTGTTATTTTTCATAGGAGGTGCATAGGCACAAACAACAGTCAGGACCCGTCCCCCCACCCAAAGGCGGAGGGAGGTATATATACACAGTATATATGCGTGTGTATATATAGGTGTGTATTTATATATACCCATTTTTATTTATTTTTATGTATTTATTTTCACATTTTTGGTCCTCCAAAATTAAGAGTTGTTGCGAGGCTTCAAATGGGATGTTCTCAGACGGAAGTGGCCGCTGATTAAAAAGCAAATAAAATGACTGGTTATTCTTTTTCAGTTTTAGCTTTTGGACTGCCAAATGAAAATAACTCGAACAAGATAAATTCTCAAGGACGACACAACCACTTAAATTACATTCTGAAAATGCCGTCTGATTTTGACGCAGGCTGAAATATGCCAAGGTTAAGAAGCATAAACAAAAGTACTCTAGACAAGACTAACCCCTGTGAAATACTGTTTCAAACATTTTTTGCATTCGAAAGAGAACAAATCTTAGAAATGTGATAATAAGAAAATGATGTGGTCCCTGAACTACTTGACACATTTGCTTTACATGGTACCTATTTAGAATGTTAAGAAGATTTTCCTGTTTATGTCCTGGATTGTACAGTACCAAAAAAATGAATAATAATTATCCATTCATTTAGCAATCATCCCTGTAAATGAAAGAACAGTTCTAAACTGTATATTCTTTCTATTTTATTGGCATCCTTGTAGCTTATGACTGGTTTTATTATACAGTGTATGGCCATATTTTGAAGCACAACCAGCAAAACAAATCATCTCAGTCAATACAAGCAAAGGCGGGAAAACCATATTACGCAGTGGATTGATTTGGAGGTAAAGCCCACAAATCAGACATGTTTACTCCTTGTGACAGTCCACACACAATATTACATTCAGCACTGCAGTGCAAGCACAGCCGCTGCAGTTCTTTTTCTCTATTATGTTTTTTTTTCCTCGTCTCATTAAAATTCAGAATGTTTAATTCACTTAAATATTTTTAATATACTCTTGTGTAGTTCTCATATAAAGACTTAACTACACTCAATGTGCCCCATGAGGGTTTGGTCCACATAATTGTTTATTATTAGTAAATGGTCAAATAATATATCCTAAAAATAATCAGATCATGAATTTCATGCATAACAAAAAAAAGAGTTTTTTTTTTTTTTTTTGAACCCCATTCCCTAATGCACTTGTCACCTTATAGTTCCAATCACATGATTTTATGCAGATTATGACTTTTGTGTTTAGATCAGCAGACAACCTCGCGTGATCAACTTTCTATTTTCTTTAGTCCACTTGGGTATTGAACCCCACCCACCGGTTTGAAAGCACAGTGTGCTACCAGTGAGTTAAATTACCATATTTAAATGCTTATATTTTCCCTATGTCATGTGATGACACCACCTGCAATCGATTGGTCGATCGCGATTGATTTATTGAGCACCCGATTTAGATACTCGGTGTTAGTGACTTTGATGCTATACAGTATTTAGCATTAAAATGAAGTGAATCGCCATATCACATTACAACTTAGCCCACATTTTTTGTGGCCGACGGTAAGAGGCGCAGTGCAGAAGCGGGCTTACTTATTCCCCCCCCAACCGCTCCCTCTGGGGACTCCCTTGTTCTGCTGGGGGACTTCAATGCTCACGTGGGCAATGACAGTGAGAGTGAGGGGCGGGATTGGGAGGAAGGGCCCCCCCTGATCAGAACCCTGCGGTGTTCTGTTATTGGACTTCTGTGCTCGTCATGCATTGTCCATAACGAACACCATGTTCAAACATAGGGGTGTCCATATGTGCACTTAGCACCAGTACACCCTAGGCCGCAGTTTGATGATCGGCTTCGTAGTCGTGTCATCGGATTTGCGGCCACATGTGTTGGACACTCGGGTGAAGGGAAGGGTGGAGCTGTCAATTAATCACCACCTGGTGGTGTGTTGACTCCGATGGTGGGGGAAGATGCCGGTCCGACCTGGCAGACCCAAATGACCGGAACAACTGGCAGAATCCCCTGTCAAATAAAGCTTCAACAACCACCTCTGGCCGAACTTCTCCGTTGTTCCGTGGGAGGCGGGGGGACACTGAGTCTGAGTTGGCCATGTTCCGCGCCTCCATTATTGAGGCGGCCGATTGGAGCTGTGGCCTTAAGGTGGTCAGTGCCTGTCGTGGCGGCAATCACCGTAAGGGATGCCGTCAAGCTGAAAAAGGAGGCCTACTGAGTCTTTTTGGCCTGTGGGGCTCGAGAGGCATCTGACAGGTACTGGCTGGCCAAGCGGAATGCAGCTTCGGCGGTCGCCATGGGAAACGACTTCCGGACAGCTTTGAGGAAATTCTGGTGTCGTGGTTGACACGCCTCTACCACATTGCGTGGACGTCAGTGACAGTGCCTCTGAATTGGCAGGACCGGACCGAGAGATTGATGGTCCCCCTTTTTTGGACTCATCAGCCTCCCAGGTAAGGTCTATTCAGGGGTACTGAAGAGGAGGGTCCGTCGGGAAGTCGAATCTTGGATTAAGGAGGAGCAGTGTGGTTTTCATACCGGCCGTGGAACAGTGGACCAGCTCTACACCCTCGGCAGGATCTTCAAGGATGCATGGGAGTTCGCCCAACCAGTTTACATGTGTTTTGTGGATCTGGAGAAGGCGTTTGACCATGTCCCTCGGGGTGTTCTGTGGGGGGGTGCTTCGGGAGTACGGGGTACCGAGGCCCCTGATACGGGCTGTCCGGTCCCTGTACGACAGGTGTCAGATTTTGGTCCGCATTGCCGGTAGAAAGTCGGATTCGTTCCCAGTGAGGGTTGGACTCCGCCAAGGTTGCCCTTTGTCACCAATTCTGTTCATGACTTTTATGGACAACATTTCTAGGCGGAGCCGAAGCATTGAGGGGGTCCGGTTTGGTGGCCTCAGCATTGTATCTCTGCTATTTGCAGATGATGTGGTGCTGTTGGCTTCATCAAGCCGTGATCTCCAACTCTCACTGGAGCGTTTCGCAGCCGAGTGTGTAGCGGTTGGGATGAGGATCAGCACCTCCAAATCGTATCTTGGGGTCTTTTTCACGAGTAAGTGTAGGTTGGAGCGGGAGATCGACAGGCGGATTGGTGCGGATTTGCATAGGCATGTTGTGGTGAAGAAGGAGTTGAGCAAAAAGGTGGAGCTCTCGATTCAATGGTTGATCTACGTTCCTACTCTCACCTATTGTCATGAGCTGTGGGTTGTGACTGAAAGAACAGGATCCTGGATACAAGCGGCCAAAATGAGTTTCTTCCGCAGGGTGTCCGGGCTTAGAGACAGGGTGAGAAGCTGGGTCATCCAGGAGGGATTCGGGGTCGAGCCGCTACTCCTCCGCGTTGAGAGGAGCCAGTTGAGATGGCTCGGACATCTTGTTCGGATACCCCCTGGACACCTACCTGGAGAGGTTTTCCAGGCATGTCTCAACTGCGGGGGAACCCGGGGATGACCCAGGACACGCTGGAGAGACTATGTCTCTCGGCTGGCCTGGGAACGAACGCCTTGGGATCCCGATGAAGGAGCTGGTTTAAGTGACTGGGAAGAGGGAAGTCTGGGTTTACCTGCTAAAGCTGCGGGCCCCACGGCTTGACCCCAGATTAAGCGGTAGATAATGGATGGATGGTGTCCTTTGTTTTTGTCTGTCACTATAACCATATATGAGTTTTTAGGGTTCATTTTAAATGTATTTATTTTAGGGGTGTTAAAAAAATTTGTGCGTTAATTTTGAGTTAAGTTAAAGTTCCTTTAATGCCACGAAAAAATGTACGCCCGATTAATGACGCAAGGGGGCACAAGCGTGTTTCTTCTTGTGCCGGTACCAAGCTTGGATAAATACAGAAGGTTGTGTCAGGAAGGGCATCCGACGTAAAACTTTGGCCAAATCAAATATATGCCTTCCATACCGAATCGGTCGAGGACCGGGTTAACAACGACCGCCATTGGTGCTGTTGACCTACAGGGTGCCGGTGGAAACTGGACTAATGTTGGTTAGAAGAAAGAGAGGAGGAAGGTCTGTCCGTGGGAAGAAAGAGAGGAGAAACACCAAGAGTCTAGGACTGAGAGTAGGGAATGTTGGAACTATGACAGGAAAAGGTAGAGAGCTGGTTGACATGATGCAGAGGAGGAAGGTGGACATACTGTGTGTTCAGGAGACCAAGTGGAAAGGGAGCAAAGCTAGAAGTTTAGGGGCAGGGTTCAAGTTGTTCTATCATGGTGTAGATAGGAAGAAAAATGGAAGTAGGAGTTATCGTGACGGAGGAGTTTGTTAGGAACGTCCTGGAGGTAAAAAGAGTGTCATATAGTGTGAAGAGCCTGAAGCTAGGAATTGAAGGTGTGATGATCAATGTTGTTAGTGGGTATGCGCCACAGGTAGGAAGGAAGCTGGAGGAGAAGGTGAACTTTTGGTTGGAACTTGATGAAATGATGCAGAGCATCCCTAGAAGTGAGAGAGTTGTCATTGGTGCACACTTCAATGGACATGTTGTTGCAGGAAACAGAGGTGATGAGGAGGTGATGTTCAAGTTTGGTATCCAGGAGAGGAACGCAGAAGAACAGATGGTGGTTGACTTTGCAAAAAGAATGGAATTGGCTGTTGTGATTACTTTCTTCCAGAAGAGGCAGGAACATAGGGTGACCTACAAGAGTGGAGTTAGGAGTACACAGGTTGACTACATCTTGTGTAGTGTAGACGGTGTAATCTGAAGGAGATCAGGAACTGCAAAGTAGTGGTAGGTGAGAGTGTAGCCAGACAGCATAGGATGGTAGTGTGTAGGATGACTCTGGTGGTGAAGACGGCAAAGGCAGATCATAGGACGAAATGGTGGAAGCTAAAAAAAAAAAAAGTGTTGTATGACTTTCAGGACGGAGTTGAGACAGTCAGGAGGTGCTTACTATGTTAACTACAGCAACTACAGCAAATGTGATCAGGGAGACAGGTAGGTGTGTCATCTGGAAGAAAAGGAAATAAGGAGACTTGGTGGTGGAATGAGGAGGTGCAGAAGTGGATCAAAGAAAGAGGTTAGCTAAGAAGAAGTTGGACACTGAGAGGACTGAAGAAAGTAGACAGGAGTACAGGGAAATGCAGCGTAAGGTAAAAGTAGAAGTGGCAAAGACCAAACATGGGGCTTACGATGACTTGTATGCTAGGTTGTTGACAGTAAGGAGGGAGAGACTGATCTATACAGGTTGGCAAGGCAAAGAGACAGAGATGGGAAGGACGTGCAACAGGTTAGGTTAATAAAGGATAGGGATGGAAGTGTGCTGACAGATGCCAGTAGTGTGATATGAAAATAGAAAGAGTATTTTGAAGAGTTGATGAATGAAAAAAGTGAGAGACAACGAAGAGTAGAAGAGGTGACTGTTGTGGACCAGGAAGTAGCAAAGATTAGTAAGGATGAAGTGAGAAGGGCATTGAAGAGGATGAAGAGTGGAAAAACACTTGGTCCTGATGATATACCTGTGGAGGTATGGAAGTGTCTAGAAGAGAATTTCTGACTGGGTTGTTTAACAGGATCTTAGATAGTGAGAAGATGCCTTGAGGAATGGAGAAGTGTGCTGGTGCCCATTTATAAGAACAAGGGAGACGTGTAGAGTTGTGGCAACTACAGAGGAATAAAGCTAATGAGCCACACAATGAAGCTATGGGAAAGAGTAGTTGAAGCTAGACTAAAGGCAGAGAAGTATGTTCAAGTGGTGCAGGACATGTATGAGGACTTTAAGACAGTGATGAGGTGTGCTGTAGGTGTGACGGAGGAATTCACAGTGGAAGTGGGACTACATCAGGAATCAGCTCTGAGCCCCTTCTTGTTCGTTATGGCATTGGACAGGATGACAGACGAGGTTAGACAGGAATCTCCATGGACTATGATGTTTGATGATGACATTGTGATCTGTAGTGAGGGCAGGGAACAGGTGGAGGAGAAGCTTGAGGCGTGAAAGTTTGCCCTGGAAAGGAGAGGAATGAAGGTTAGCCATAGCGAGATGGAGTATCTGTGTGTGAATGGGAGGGACCCAAGTGGAAGAGTGAGGTTACAGGGAGGAGAAACCAAGAAGGTGGAGGAGTTTAAGTATTTAGGGTCAACAGTCCAGAGCAATGGAGAGTGTGGAAAAGAAGTGAAGAAGCGTGTGCAGGCAGGCTGGAACGGGTGGAGAAAAGTATTGTGATGTAGTGTGATGTGTGATAGAAGAGTTTCAGCTAAAATAAAAGGAAAGGTTTTTAAAACTGTGGTGAGACCAGCGATGATGTTTGGTCTGGAGACAGTGCCACTAAGGAAAACACAGGAGGCAGAGTTGGAGGTAGCAGACATGAAGATGCGGAGGTTGTCTTTGGGACTGACCATGATGGATAGAATCAGGAATGAGTACATCAGAGGGACAGCACATGTTTAGAGGCTTTGGAGATAAAGTCAGAGAGGCCAGACTGAGATGGTTTGGACATGTCCAGAGGAAAGATAGTGAGTATATTGGCAGAAGGATACTGAGTTTCCAAATGCCAGGCAGAAGGTCTAGAGGAAGACCAAAGAGGAGGTTTATGGATGTAGTTAAAGAGGACATGAAGGTAATTGGGTTTAGAGCAGAGGATGCAGAGGACAAGGTCAGATGGAGGCAACTGATTTTCTGTGGCGACCCCTGAAGGGAAAAGCCAAAAGGAAAAGAAGAAGAAGATTAATGACGACCCCTTACTTGGAAAGCCTGTACTGAGGAATTCCAGTCGCAACGCAGCAGACACATCAACGTCAAGATTTAGCAGTAATAAATTGAACAATAATGCATATATTTGTGGCGACTGGGGGCAAACTGTAGTTTACAATTTTGAAAATGTGCAGAATTTTACAAGTTACCTCATGTTAAATATTAGATAGCTCTTAATATGAAAAGAAAACTAATTTCAAGTAATGAAAACTAACTAAAATGACAAATCAAATCCGATGCTTGTGATGCCAGTTCACCAACATTCAAAACGGCTTGCTAAAAGGCTTATTAAAAACGAGCAGCTCTTGTGCAGGCAGGCACTCCGGATACAATTCCTTTATCTAATGAGCCATGCTCTTGATCTCCAACCTTTTCTTTTTTTACTAGTGGCTTTTGAAAATGCATATTTGATCTTTTTCTATTCATAATTTATTGCTTTTGTGTTAAACAATATTGTGTCAATGAAGTTCAACTGTTGAACGATTTATTCATTTTATTTATTTGCATGAATTCTAATGGGTTAGGTGGAGGTTACATTTAAATCTATATTGCGCAGTGGCTGAGCTTGTGGACCGCTCTTCGACTTATGGCATTGAGACAGGTTCATTATGAATAAGCAAGTGAATATAATAGAGAGGTATACTCCTTGCTTTTATCACCACTGTAGCTGAATGTTAAAATGCAAATCGGTGAATATAAATTCACAGGATGAGGTTAGTGTGTATTTATTCACAACAGGCCATGACACCAACTCAGTAGAAATATGCTCCGCGTACTGTTTGTGTGATTGTTTCACTGTCGTAAAACACTCATTTACTGCCGTGTCATCAGCGCAAACAATTTGTACTTCAAATTATAATAATTACCAAAAGGTGAAACCTCTGCCACCTTGGCATTGTTAGCAGTAATGAATCAACATGGTAGGCACATTTACATTTCCTATTCATTAGGTGACTTGATATGCACCCTTATAGTGGTGGCAAGGCAACTGTCAGAAACCATTATTTGAGTAAAAATGGTAAATTGACTGCATTTTATATAGCGCTTTAACTACACCATATGGTGGCCAAAGCGCTTTACAATGCCTCGCATTCACCCATTGATACACACATTCACACACCAGTAGTCGACTGGTGCCACGCAAGGCGCTGCCAGATCCACTGGGAGCAAAACGGGCTTCAGTGTCTTGCTCAAGGACACTTCGACAGGGTCACCGAGGGTGAGGATCGAACCCACAACCTCACGGATGGGAGACAACCACTCTACCACTGAGCCATGCTGCCACATAGTCCCGAGTAAAACAAAGGAAAATTACAGTCAATCTGTGAAAGGCTGGAACTTATTTGAGTCAACTTTCAGAATAAAAATGACTAATAAATAAATAAAGTGAAATATTTGAAGCTGGATGCCACCAAAGTTGTACAGTTTGGAAGCCAACCAAAACTTTAACTCATTTGCTCCCAAAAATTTATAAATATGTTGTATTTTAAATATGTTTTTAATGTTAGAGCATACAGGCTTTGATGCAGCCTTTCAACTAAAGAGGATAGTTGAAGCAAAAGTAGTAAATGTCAAGCAGGTTGCAGCAGAGTATAAGAGATCAAAAAAAATTGAAAAATTTGCCAAAATCCAGTAAAACAGCCGGGAGTGAAGGGGGTTGCTTCAGTGAAGATGGCTGGGAGTGAATGAGTTGATGTCACTCAAAATGAGATGTCAGCAAATCTTGTGATCAGATCTCACCTCAAATGATCATGAAAAGAAAAGTGGGCATGTGTTTTGTTTGTTTTTTTGTTTGTTTTTGGGTGGCACATCACAAAAGTAATTTGCACCAGATTCATATTGAAAACAAGTCTTTTTACAGTGGTTAGTTTTGTCTACACTCAAATTTTCTATTGGGAATGAAATCATTAGAGCTTTGAGGTTGAAGGCAAAACGTTCTATTGGTCAAAGAAATTGGTCATATATTCTACTGGTGTTTATGTTCCTCTTGTGATCTATAAATTCTCCAGAACATAAATCGCACACGGCTGATTGGGCTCCTTCCCATGGGGTTTTCAAAAATAAACTGCTTACGCGTACACATAAACACAACCCAGGAGATCATTACAATTGAAACAGCCATAAAAACAACAATGTTGGTGTTTGTGTAAGGATTTTTCTATCACTTAAGTTCAAAACCACCCTGGGCAGCATGCCCAGTAATTAATCTTACGCTACAGGACAATGTGGCACCAGACCCCCAGTGGGCTGGAACAATCGGGCAATCGAGCAGCCAAGCAAACTCTCCTGAAAAAAGTTTTTTACAATAGGTTCTATGTAGCCCCACTAGTCTAAATACTGTATTTTTGGTTGATAATATTGCTTTAGTGGAATGTGAGCTAAGCAGCGAAATCCAGCCGTTTTTATCCATCTCAGGGGGCGGCCATTTTGCCACTTGCTGCCGACTGAAGATGACAGATGACAGATCACAGTTGCTCAGGTCTCGGGTAACAGCCAATCACAGCGCCGCTTCAGAAAACAGGTGAGTTGTGATTGTCACGTTTCGGTTCTGTGGGGTTGGGATTTTGTTTGATTTGGAGTGTTCGTTTTTGTGTGTGTTCGGTGTTTTGATTTGTATTCCTTGTCTTTCCCCTCGTCTGCCTGTGTCTTTCCCCTGTGACCACGTCCGCCTGTATGGCTTCCCTTCCCCTGTGTGTCAACCTATCAGTGCCCTCAGCCGCTTCTGTCTTCCCCAGGTGTGTCAAATAATTAGTGTTAGTGTATTTAGTTTTTTGTGTCTGACCAGTCAGTGTGGGAGCATTGTCGACGTTATTTGTGAAAGTCCATGAGTCTTGTCTCGTCTAAGTCTTTGTCACAGCCAAGTCTTCGTCACAGCCCAGTCTCCGTCACAGCTAAGTCTCCGTCACAACCACAGCCAAGTCAGTCTCGTCACGTCCTGTCACTGTAAGTCACATCCTGTCCAGTCGCCACGATCAGTCCAATCACGTCCAGTCTAGTCACAAGGTCCAGTCCTGTCCTGACGACCTGTCTAGTCGCAAGGTCCAGTCCTGTCCTGACGACCATTCTAGTCACACCCTTTCCTGTCACAATGTCCAGTCTAGTCACGACATCCAGTCCTGTCCTGTCACGGTGACCAGTCCAGTCACGACAACCTGTCCATTCGAACTATGCTATTTCAGGCCCAGTCCAGTTACTTCCTGTCCACATCCATCCAGTCATTGTTGTCTGTTCACCTTTTTTCCTGCGTTTCATTAAAGTTCCACATATTGCACTTCATTCCTTTCTCACTGCCATCCTTCCTTGCATTTGGGTCCACCATCCCTCAACCACTCACGTCCCTCATGACAGATTGGTCTTTACCCGAGCCCTGAGCAACATTGATGTCATCTTCAGTCGACAGCATGCAACAAAATTGCCGCTCCCTAAAATGGATAAAAATGTCTGTATTTTGCTTCTTAACTCACATTCCACAAATGTAATATTAATCAGAATGGCATGTTTAGACTAGTGACGTCACATAAAACGTTATTGTCAAGAAATGTTTAAGGTTGACTTACACTTTAATCTTTGTCCTACCATACACATTAAAAATGTCTGGATTGTTTTGCTAACCCACTCGCTGATTTGCTGATTTTGACCAAGGAAGTAGGGTTAAAGACATTACTGATATAAATATTTCATGCTGTATTCATTTACTTTTAACCTTACAGGTCACTCCTCCTGGCTGATGGACAGCATAGCGTACCATACCCTAATTCATTTCCAGTTCTTGTTCTGTTTAGTTCTGTGAGTAGGGTTTCTCTCCAGAGTCGACACGTATGAATTTTCCTGTTATTTTGTTGTCAAAAAAGTTTGATGTTCTCTGCTTCAAAATGCGGCTCTAGCCAGACGTCTTTGAAAAGTGGACTCGATCACCCAAGCACTTAATTCGATGTCATACATGCTAGCCTAGCCATATTAGTCTTAGGTTAGCTGAGCAAGTAGCATGGCTTCTCCTTTTATTAGAATGATACTTGTCAGAAACTCATACTCATTACTCATTCACCACCACGAGGTGATTATTACTGACTTTGGAGTGACTTTGCAATGTGTACAGCCAGACTATTAGCCAGCCGAAGCTCGCTGCTAGTTACCTACAGCATGGCCAATGAGTGATATGCCAGCCAATGATGATATAGTATTAACTGTTAGAGTTTCTATATTAAGAGAAGTGCAATAAAAGAATGTATTGAACTTGAGGTCATGAAATCTGCCTGTCATCACCACTGGTACAAGTTTTTTAAGGTCCCTCATCAATGTCTTGTTCTTGCATTTCTTTTGATTTGTGCCAAATGAAACTGAACTACTGTGTGTTTACTTAATTTATCACCCTTAGAGGCACCACCTCCACACCAGAAAAAGTATCTTTAGGCTCATTAAGGAATAACCTTGCATCTATAAACCACAGCTCCCTTTAAAATTCAGCTACAGTTGAGGGCACTAAACTGATACAAAATGAACAACAGCTAAAAGAAAATGCAAAACGCTGGGCTTGGAATTGTACTCATGCTGCCTACATGGAAATCAGACAAGTTAAAATAATTTAGATTTACTGTACACGACTGTGTCATGTTTGGGTTCTGTTTAACTTGTGTGTCTCCCTTGGTCTTGTTTAAGTGTCATCCTGTCCTTCCTCGTGTGAACCAATCAGTGCCCTCAGCCACTTGTGTCTTGCCCCAGGTGTGTCTTGTTGTGTCATTAGCGTCTGTGTATTTAGTCTCCTCTCCCCTCTGTCTGTGTTGGTCCATTATCTTGTCCTCATGCCATGCCGCCCGTTGTTGCCATGCCATGCCATGCCATGCCATGCCATGCCATGCCATGCCATGCCATGCCATGCCATGCCATGCCATGCCATGCCATGCCATGCCATGCCATGCCATGTCCTGTCGTCATCATCATTTCCTTACTTCGCAGTAGTGATGGTAAACTGAAGCATCATGAAGCAATGAGGCCTTCCATCCAACTGGTTCGCTCCTGTGCCGAAGCATCATGAGGCTTCATTTGTTCTATTGCGCCATCATGTGGAAAATAAATGTCATGACAGACAGTGGTTAAAATGATACCATGGATTTGATGGGGTCAAAAGGGCAGGGAGTTGTGATGTGAATGAATGTGCGTGTGGTACTTGAAAGAAGGATTGCTTTATTTTAGACATTGACATATAAACAAGGAACACTTTTCATTCATTTTTATTGAGGAAAACTAGCATTTCCAAAGTTTTTGGCTTTAAACGGTTTCTTTTTTTACATAGGATTTCTCCTGCTTTTGAAAATAGTCTTTCACAAGGGACGGATGAGGGTACAGAGAAAGGTTATTGCTAGTTTGTAGAGGTTTGGGTAGACATGTTTGTGCAGCTCCCAGTAGTCCAGGGGGTTTGACATCCTGCTTATGTTGGGTTCCTCCAGGTAAGTGTGGACCTCCACAGTCGCATCTGCGGCCTCACTCTGGGTCCTCCTCTGCATGACTGTGTGGTCCAATCGCCGCCACAGTTTGTCACCTAAGACACAACAAACAGCCAACAGGCAGTTCTGGCTGCCCATCGTAGAGATGGGAGCAAAAGAATGCCTTGTCCCACAATAATGCACTGCCACTCATTTCCTATTGCTTAATTAACACCATTAGAATGTATCGAATATTACCTTGCGCCACAGACTGGGAAGCTTCTGATGTGTCCGGTTGTGTTGATGAAGATGATGGGTTGGAGGAGGAAGATGCCCTTTGCCGGATCACTGTCGCACATTCAGCTGTGAGCCTCCTCTCAGCCTCTTGTGCTTTATTGGGGCTAAAGAAGCCTATCTTCTTGTACCTGCAAATGACAATGAGACTCATTGCAGTTGTGAACTGTTCAACAAGAGGCAGTTGCTCATTTGTTGGTACTAGTAGACAGATGAGAAAAACAGACAACTGATACAAACCTGGGATCCAGCAGTGTTGCCAGTGACAAGATGCTCATGGCTTGGAGGTTGTAGAGCTTGTCCCTCAGCCCTCAGTTGTTTTTTAAGACACTCAGCCATTGCTTTGCTCTCCTCCATTTGTATGGCTCCCATGTCATCCTCCAAGGTGTGGTGCAGCATGGCCAAAAGTGGTATGACCTTGGACCCAGACGCTTTCCTCTCCTCTGAGAGCTCTACGGTGGCATCATTAAATGGGGACAGCACCTGCAGACTCTCAGAAATGAGCCTCAACTGGTGGGATGTGAGTGGGGTAATGTCAGTGTTTAGGCCTGCCAGGGCTGCTCCTACGGCTTCCCTGAGGTTGTACATGCGTCGCAGCATGTGGAAGGTGCTGTTCCAGCGTGTCTCCACCTGCAAATAAAAGGTCATTTTTGTTTGAAAGGAGAGTGGAAGCAGTTATGGATGTCAACTTACCTCTTGAATGAGCTTAAGCACAGGCTCTGTAGGCTTCATTTGCTCCTGCACCTGTGTCAGCCTTGTCTATGAAAAATAAAATAGGAAACAAAACATTATTCAAGTCATTCAGCATTAATTTGAATACTGCTGTGTAATAAAGGAATTCACCTTTGCAGTCATACTGCTTTTGAAGTAGCCAACTATACTCCTACACTGAAGACGGATCTCAGACAGGTCAGTGTTTTCTGCCAGAGCCTTCTTCACTATTAGATTTAATGTGTGCGCCACACAATTTGTGTGGCACATGCCAGGTGTCTGGTACATGCAGCCATGTTGGCTGCACCATCTGTCACAAGGCAAGTTACTTTGGTGGCAATGCCCCATTGTGCCATGAGTGCTGATTTAACGGCAGCCATGTTCTCAGCTGTATGGCGGTCAGGGAAATGGAGCACACCTAACACAGCTGAGTGCAGAGAGGTTTGCTCATCAATGAA
The DNA here is from genome assembly GCF_051991255.1 of Vanacampus margaritifer. Taxonomy (NCBI): domain Eukaryota; kingdom Metazoa; phylum Chordata; class Actinopteri; order Syngnathiformes; family Syngnathidae; genus Vanacampus; species Vanacampus margaritifer. Next base: position 5,952,303 of record NC_135448.1, read on the forward strand.
ATGACAAGTGACTGTCAGATATGCATCTGTGTTGATGCTGGTCCACATATCTGCTGTTATGCTCACTGCAGAGGACTTTGCTACACGCTCTTGGGCCTTCTCCTTTGCGTGCTGGTACCTCTCCTCCACCATGGCTTTCAAAGTCTAAAGGAAAGGAGAAAGAACACTATTGGAAGAGCAGTTATGGGGGAATGGGGAATAATGATTCATGTGCTCTCATACACACCTGCCTGGTGGGGAGAACATATGTAGGGTCGAAAGCTTGGATAAGCTTCCTGAACCCTGTGTCCTCCACAAAACTGAAGGGCTGACAATCTTCGATGACCATGTTGATCAATGCCTCCTCCACTGCATTCTTATCTACTGCAATTTAACAGAAACAGAGTAGGCCTATTAATGATAGATGTCATTCATTTCATCTGTCACATTTCAAATATACATGGTAGGCTATGCTGTTTTTCATTGCATGTTAAAAAATGGCTTACCTGGGCGTGGTTCTATTTGAGTTGTCTCCTTATTTTCATGCAGGGCCCTATAATGCCTCAACATAGATGAAGTGTTGTCTTGGTACCCAAGTTCTTTACAACAAAGTTTACACTTCACCTTTTGAAATATCAGCAAGTAGAAGAAAGACATTAAAATGAGGGATACACTGTGTTGTCACAATAATTTACAATATATATTCACACTGGTTATTATAATCTGTACCTTTTTAGGAGAGATCTGCAAAAATGATCCCAGACAGGGGATGTTCTCTTCTTTTTCGTTGCGGGTGCGTCCATTGCGAAACTAATCCGATTGAGGTTTGTTTTGCGAGTTGGGTGTGTCAGAGTCACCTGTGAGCTCATTGTCGTCTCGGTGCGCCATTTTATTTCGAATCACCCGCGAAACTATGTGTTGGCGATGACGTAGGAAGCCCGTCTCGCGAGGCTTCGGACGTAGCAACGCGCGTTCCGAGGCTTTGGCCGTGGCCACAAGCGTTCCGAGGCTTCGGGCGTGGCCACAAGCGTAATCAACACATGCCTCGATGCGCGCTTTGCAGATTTTTTTCCGGTTTACTCGGCACACGCATCGGCGCCTCGGCACAGTAGGGCACATCACTACTTCGCAGTGTTCCTGTTTGGTTTGTGTTTTTGGATATTGTTGATTTTGTTGTTTCGCCAAGTACCTTGTTTGCCTTTTTCTTGATTAAATCCCCTTTTTTAACTGCATCCTTGCCTGGCTGCTTTTGCTCCCTGTATTTGGGTCCTCCACCAAACCGCACCCTCCTGACAGACTGCAAGATAGGCAGCCGAGACACATGCCAATGAAATGATGAAAACCTGTTGGAAATGAATTCATTCAATTTCATGTACGTTGTAAATGTAGATCAATGCTTCTGAGAACAACTTCAAGGCCCTGACTTTTACACGCCACAGTATTAAAGACTCTGAGGTTAGATAAATAATTTATGGCCTTATTTATTAGGTTTTAAAACACTTTGTAAACCATTAACTTACTCTTAGAGATGTCTTATAACAAACGTTCTTCAGGAAGTCTGTCAGGTTCACAATAATGTAACATATCAACTCTTTAAAAGGATTTATTACTAGGGGTGTCAAAATTAGTATGTTAATTTTGAGTTAATTTAACGTTCCTTAACGCCACAATTTTTTTTTTTACATGCGATTAATGACTGGCCCTTACTTGGAAAGCCTATACTGGGGAAATTCGCCACGCAGCAGACACGTCCATGTCAAAATTGAGCAGTAACAAATTTAATAAAAATGCATGTATTTATGTAGACTGGTGTCAAGTTGTATTTTACAATTTTAAAAATTTACAGAATTTCACAAGTTACTTCATGTTTAAGAATAGATAGCTCTTAATTGTCATGTTTGGGTTCTGTTTTTCCTTGTGTGTCTCCCTTGGTCTTAAGTGTAATCCTGCCTTTCCTCATGTCAACCAATCAGTGTCCTCAACCACTTGTGTCTTGCCCCAGGTGTGTCTTGTGTCATTAATTGTATTTTTTGTGTGTGAGTTTTTACACATTATTGTGGGCTTATTTTTTTTACATCGCCAACTTTCCCACAATATTGTCATAATTATCGTATCGTGAGGTTCATATGGTGATATTTATCGTATTGTGATGTTTGGATATCGTTACATCCCTAAATAAAATGTACAATAAAATATGAGTTTCTAAATTTTCATAATCTTGTTAAGATAAAAGTGGAAAAAATGTTAAACTAATAGAAATTTGGCCGCAATATAATTCATACAATTGAACTAAAATTAAAAAGACTACTGTACTGTAAAAAACGAGTGTGATATTGAGTTGTGTTGAGATCATTTTCCTGCCACTAGATGGCATAATTACATCTGTAAGACGGTGACAGCTCAGTGCATTTTTCTTTTCACATTAATTCCACGAGGGTAAAGTTTGGCGGAGGACCCAAATGCAGGTAAGCAGGGCAAGGGCAAGGAGGCAGAGGTGATGGACAAAAAAGGAATTTAATCATTCAAAACAAAAGCGAACTCCAAATGGCAGTAAAACAAAACGTGGGGAGGACAACGAGGCAAAAAACTGGCAGCATGACAGGAGGAAAATGACAATGAACCGACACAGACAGAGGGGAGACAGGAGACTAAATACACACACACGCTTAAATAAAAACTTCTTCTTTTTTTTTAAAGCTTATATTGTTGTGTTTGGCTAAGGCGGGCCAAAAGTAATGTTTTTTTTTATGGAGATATTTTAAAAAAAAATTGCTGGTATGACTGATTTATAGGAATGATAACCGCCCGAGTGGCCAAAACATTCCTGTTAATCAAACTGCACTAATGAACTAACCACCTAGAACTGCACAAATGGAATACAACCTCGGTTTCTTAACAGATGTGCTGCTTTTAATATAGTGACATAACGACCACGATATTGTGGCACTTTTAATATCACGTTAACACGATATTGTCGTTATCGTTACATCCCAAGTTTTATTGTACATTTAGAACAGATTTAAAATTTGCAATTAATCTTGAGTTAACTTTTGAAGTCATGCGATTAATTCCGATTAGAAATTTTAATCGCCTGACACCAGTATTTGTTGCAAATTTTAAATGACACAGAGCCTTTTAAGGTAAAGTGTGGTACAAATAACTAGTCCTGGTATTTAATACTATTTTGTTCAATGTTTAAATGGAAATTGGGACCCTTGTACAGTATCTTAAAAAAAAAAAAACTATCTGCAAAGAAGACTTAAACACACAGAGGGGAGATTTATTAAGTACAATACAGAACAGTACTTACTTTCTTGAATGTCAAATACAGTTTTGAAAAATATGTAAATTTAAAAAAAAAATTATTCACAAATATTTAAATTAAAACACTGTAAATTGTCAGACATGCACATTTGACAAAAAATGGGAGTCGGAGGTGGCAAATTCGGGTCCAAAAAGTAACAGGTAACATTTGCGCGTTGTCTCCGAGCATCACTGAAAGTCGCTAAATGTCGCTAACAGAGGTTGCAAATCAAGGGTCCGAAAGTAGAAACCCTGGCACAGTTTGGCTTTAGCCCCTGATGCTAGCTAGCTTACTAACAGGTAAATGAGCGCCATGGGAGTTAGCTAGGCAGCTTGCTAGCTAGCACCTGAGAGTAAAAACCCTGCCATAGTTTGGCTTAAGCCCCTGATGCTAGCTAGCTTCCTACCAGGTAAATGAGCACCATGGGAGCTAGCTGGAGAACTCGCTAACTAGCACCTCAAAGTAAAAACCCTGCCACAGTTTGGCTTAAGCCCCTGATGCTAGCTAGCTAGCTAGCTTCCTAGCAGGTGTTGGAAGAAGGATTCTTACCATTTGCGTGTTCATGCCGTTGATTAATAAAACATACAATGAGATCAGTGAATTCAGGCATTTTCTTTAGATTTATTCACAAAATCGTGGACAGGAGAAGTAGCAGCCACCCGCGCCATCTTGATTCTCAAACTGTGAAGTTTTCCGCTCCGCCTGTGGATAATATTCTCTTTGTCCTCCAACGTTACTCCCAGAGTCACATGACTACGCCCCCATTTGTCACAATGATGTCTCAATACAGTTGGTCAACCATACTCCTCCCCTCTCTGACCCAGGATGGAAAAACACAAGATAGTCAGCCTTTCAGAACAAAGGGTCTAATTAACACATTCACCACCCCCATCCCATCTGTTCTATAGGAATGTAATGTGAAAGAATTGTCACACAAAACTATACTGAGTAAATCAAAGCAATTTTGTCCCATTCTAAATAGTTATAACTAAATCAAAACAGTTATAATTAAATTGAAACAGAATATTTACTTCACAGGTAAATGAGCACCATGGGAACTAGCTAGGGAGCTCACTAGCTAACACCTGAAAGTAAAAACCCTGCTTTAACCCCTGACGCTACTTATCTAGCTAGCTCCAAAGCAGGTAAACGAGCACCATGGGAGCTAGCTAGGGAGCTAGCACCCGAGGCTATAGACAAACTATGGCAGGGTTTTTATTTTCTGGACCTGGATTTGCCACCTCTGATGGGAGTGAATGTCTATTTTGGGCCATATTGGTTCATTTGAGCTCCAACATTCAGCAATATGATGAAATTCATTTGGGATCTGAAGACATTTAACATTTTCAATTTGATGTTTTACTGTTTGTGAATTTACTTATAGGCATATCAATGTGATATAATCATGAGTGTTTAAAAGAATACAGTGGGATGGTGATTTTGTGAACTTAATTTGATCTTTGTACCCTCAAATGCTGTTAGAGGGGCAATGTGCATGATGTGTCAGAGTCTCTTGTCATTTAGGGACTGAAGGTCTGGGGTCAGATTTTGATTACTTCTGTTCCCCCAATCAAGAAGGGGAACTGTATAAAGATGTCTGTTTACCATCAACCTTACACCTTTGTTCAATCTAGGAGATGACATGTCTGCCCTTTGTTCAATCATGAGCCAGGAGGAGGAACCTTTTAGCTTTTTTGTATAAATGTGTCGATGTTCTGTAAATTGTGACACACTTGGAATCATCACGTTGCATTCTGATGTGATATTCTGACTGTGTCTTTAGAGGCCTCTAAATAAATTCTTGCAGGAAAACTTCTTCATCAGATCCTGAATACAATTATTTTGGACACGCAAAGATTACACTTAAAATAGTAATTTAATATTCCTTCAGATCCTCTTGCAGTGAGGTGCTGCAGTCAGATGCATAGATTATGAGCGACAGTGAGGGGAAAAGGTACAGCAAGCTTGCAGTCTCACTACAAACAGGCGAGCTGTTTTGTCCTCCTCCTTCCCTCTGGCTACTGTTGTCCTCCTGCGCTCTGTGATTAGGACTGACATTCTCCTTGGAGTGAGACTGTTCAGCTTTGTGATTGGCCATTGTTACTGGCTTGCAATCAAGCCACCAACTGACAATTTGCAGCAATTAACAAAATTCTATCCTTCAGAAATGAAAGCCACATTGTCACATTTATGTTGTACAAACATGTTTACTAGTCTGTCAAGACAAATGATTAAATGCAGTGGCTTTGATTTGGTTGTCAACTTTTCACGATTTATCTACAACCGAGCAGAGAATTACACATAAAAAAATGTGTTACAAAAGTAATATATAAAATTTCACTGTCCGTGTGCATGGCTTTAACCAGCGCTGACTTGACTTGAATTGACTATTTCTGTAAGGTCACCCAGCTAGGCTTTCTAATTATCTCATACACTAAAGCCACAAAATAGTGTTTGCTCAATGTCTGCAGGCTTTGCTGATTTGTGGTTCACCGAGTAAATCTTCCACAGTCAAAGCGTCACTCCTCCCCATAATCTGATTTTAAATGTGATCCCTGCTGACACATCAAACGTATCCCACACTCACGAGTATTTTCTGCAAAAGTTTATCCGATGATTCACCGACTGTCTTTTAATCTCATCTCCAAGTTCACCAACACCTTAACATGATTTAAGAACTCAAATGTAAAAAAAGAAAGAGTGAGTCATCTGGATACAGCTCAATTCTGACACACTCACAAACTGATGACACAGCATCAACAGAGATGACAAGATTCGCATCAAGGTCACTCGAGGAGCAAGTGATCAAACAAGCAACCTTCAGACTATAAGCACTAAGAACGTGGCAAGACATTTTAACAAGACTGGATTTAAAATGTCATTATTTATTATATCTATTTTATACGACTGTGTATTAGGGCCACATATATATATATATATATATATATATATATATATATATATATATATATATATATATATATATATAGGGCTAGGTCAATATTCACAGAGAAAAAAACTCATAAATTTGCCACATTATAAGGTTGCAAATTTGCGAGAAAAAAACTAGCAAATTTGTGACTTTATAAAGTGGCAAATTTGCGACTTTATAAAGTGGCAAAGTTGCGACTTTATAAAGTGGCAAAGCTGCAAGAAAAAAACTCGTAAAAACGTATGAGAAATATACGTAGCGTACTACTCAGATGTTTGTGCCAATACTTTTCGGTCGGGTATTCAAATTAGGAGATAGTAATGGCTTTAACAGAGATTAACCATATGTCAAGCATTCACAATTTGAAGCATTGGGTACTGCCAGCGACAAAAGCACCTCGCTTTGCGAAGGTCCACACCGTGAGGATCAAGCATTTAAGTTAATTTGTTAAAATGTGTATTTACTTGTACATTTCTGTTTCCAGAATTATTATTTACACATTTATACTTTTTTTTTTTTTTTGTACAAGTAGCTAAGTTGAACCCCCCGCGACCCTTGTGAGGAAAAGCGGCCAAGAAAATGGATGGATGGATGGATGGATAGCTAAGTTGATGTGTCAAATCTGCTGCTCTCTGTCATTCACTTGCATTTAAGTATTCTAGCTTCTGATTGGTTAGTGTTAGTCAGCTGATACGGAATCAGGAAGTTTGTCGTTCTAGCTGTCGTGTATGACGAGTAAAGTTTAATCTAAGAATGAATCCATCTCCATCCTGCCTTTTCATTTTATAACCACCAACGAATTCTCACATTAGACTATAGCTACGCTACGTGTATTTCTCATAAGTTTTGGAGTTTTTTTTCTCGCAAATTTGCCACTTTATAAAGTCGCAAATTTGTCACTTTATAATGTCGCAAGTTTTCCATTTTATAAACTCGCAAATTTACAAGTTTTTTTTCTCTAAAAAAATATATTCATACGTGGCCTTAATACAACGTCATAATTTTAAGGGATAACAAATCAAAATTACAAAAGGTATGTGCCTCTTTTTTGGGGCAATATTTGGAGCTGTACATTATTGTGGCTTTACTCTTGTCAATTTTTTTCTGCAATTTGTGACCACAACTTTATTTAATGCAGGTTTACCTCACTATTTTATAGATTTTCTTACTATTTTTCTTCCTTCTAAGTTGGACCAAGCAAAAAAAAATTACATACAAGGAAAGTATCAGTTTCCAGTTGTGTTCAGAAATTAATTTAAATTATCATTTTTACGATGTTGAAAAAGAATGGTCACTATAACTTGATTTTGCACCTTTTGGCTACAATGTGGTGCAGGATTCTAGTTAAGATAAACCATTTTAAGATACAACTGTAAAAAGTAAAAAATAACGTTTTTACTAGCGGTTGTTTCCTCGTCCTCATCCGTTTTCCAGGGTGAAGAGCGTGCTTCGCTCATTTAAATTTTTTTTTATATATTTTTTTTCTCCTCATTTCAATTTTTAAGGCGGAAGTCCCCCCCCCCCCCCCCCAAAAAAAAAAATCTTGACAATAAAATGTTGTATGTGACCTCACTAGTGTAAACATGACATTCTGATTAATATTACATTTGTGGAATATAAATTAAGAAGCAAAATCCAGCCAATTTTTCCATCTCAGCGGGCGGCCATTTTGCCACTTGCTGTCGATTGAAGAAGACATCAATGTTGCTCAGGTCTTAGGTAACAACCAATCACAGAATGAAATATTAATCAGACTGTCATGTTTAGACTAGTGAGGTCACATATAACATATTATTGTCACGGATTGTTTAAGGTTGACTTCCACTTTAACGTAACTATTTGCTGTTTTTAACTGTCTGCACTGGGTTCCTTTTTGAAGGACAATGTGAATAACCAAACAGCCATTTGAACTGAGTGTTCGAACAGTCTGAGTGAAGTAGAAAACTCGGAGCGTATTTCCAAACACACCCACGTGAGCTGCCGCAGTGTAGTGTGAGTATGAATGCAGCCTATAATCTGCAGCTCTATATAGTCTTGATTTTGAATTTAAAGGTAATATTCATGAAGTGTAACATGTTTAGAAGGGTGGTTAGCTGTGTGTGGGGTTTCTTAATGGCTTATAAGATAGATGTATAAATCTCCTCTAAAATGGAATTTAAATTTTTTTAAGTCAACCTCTTCTTTTAAGTTTTTTTGTTTATATTTTGTGTCAAATCTAAGAACGAGATGATCTTGATCCGTAGGAACCTTCAAGTTTATTTCAAAGGACATCACAAAAACTTCAAAACTACAAAACCATTTGGTCACTAACATAACCACAGGTTTTAATCAAATTAATCTTAAATTAACTCTTTGACTGCCAGACATTTTCAGAAACGGGATGTCGCCTGGGCCAGCCGATTTAAGCATTTTGACTGATCTTTCAAGGTCCACAGAAAATGTTGTGTTTGGACTATGGAAACACACATACTACCAAATGAAAGATTGAACTCTCATCTTTCATCAGAAAAAAAAGTTTGTTTCTACCTTATTCCGTTCTTCAGTAATCAACAATAGAAAATGGTTAGTTTCACCGAAATGCTCTGTTTTGAAACAAAAAGCGGAGAAAAAGAGCTTTTTGTGAAACGATGTTATTTCATGCACTTTAGTGAATTGTACACTTCTTTTTGTCCATGAATGATGCCACAAACACCTAAATAGTGCTTTACTTCTGTAAAACGCTATCACCAACAATGAAAAAGTGTTTTTTGGTTGCAAAATACGTTTATTTCCATTCAACAGTGTAACAATTTGACAAAACAATTTCGCAAACTATTTACAGATGTGTGCAACTGTGGTACTATTTACAATTATGTGGATGTTTCAAATACAGTTTTTCTTTTTGTAACGCTCCCATGCGTGCAAGGAGACGCAGCAGGATTTGCACAACAGATTAGTTTCACTTGCGATGGCTCCTTTCGCGTGCAGACGTTACACTTTCTTGACGGCCTTTTTTTCCGGGGAATAGCAAGTAGCAGACTGTACCCACTCCTCCGATGAATATGCATTGGACTCGGGGCACTCTTCGTCGTCCGATTGAACGTCCGCCTGAGCGTGCTCGGTTGTGCTCCGCGTTTTCCGGTGTTAGCATCGCTAGCCGGTGAACCTTTATGACGTCGTCATAGCCGCCGCGTCAACACTTGCAACTTCAGCGTCAACCTCGGAGTCACCATCATCATCATCGATGATGATCATCGTCGTCATCAATGTGCTCTTTAGCGTTGGTCAATGCCTTTCGTCTTTGAAAAAATTCCCAAGTGTGAGCTGCCTGCAACCGGTCGCCATTGTTCGCTTCTGCAGCCATCTAGCTCCGCCTCACGTCTTCTACTGCCGCGTCAATGCTTCCAACCTCGGAGTCACCATCATCATCATCGATGATGATCATCATCGTCATCGATGTGCTCTTTAGCGTTGGTCGATGCTTTTCGTCTTTGAAAAAAACTGCTCGACCGTGAGCTGCTTGCAACCGGTCGCCATGTTTTCTTCCCTTCCCCAGCCATTGTCCCCTCTAGCTCCGCCTCACGTCTTCTACTGACGCCTACCCAATCTTGTCAAAAGAGAGTCATTGCTGCCATCTAGGGGCCAAAAATAGTCATTAGGCTAACTAGATCTGCTTGAAACTTTCACAGCAGCTGGCCAAGGCTTTCCTCCACCCGTTTCATAAAAAATTAAAAATAAATTGGATGACGTCTTTTAACGTCATTGGCGGCCCTCCGTAGGTTTTTACTTGACGTCTTTTAACGTCCATGGCAGTCAAAGAGTTAATTAATCTAAACATTTCTGCGTTTTTCTCTCACCTACAGTACTGCAGAACAAACATGTTGAAATGAGTCTCAGCCGCACTCTTGTTTCATGTTTCACTCTTGATTCATGGCACAGCAGTATTGGCAGATATGGATTTGTTCAGATTACATGCAGTACCTCCCAGGTGAATTTTTTCCACACATGATTTACTGAGGCTCTAACATTTGCACAAAAGTTCATAAATAGGTCTTACAGTACATAAGCGTGGGACTGCATGCTGCACTTTAAATGAACATTTCCGTTCAGATTAAATAAATACATAACATATATTTCTAATAATAATCATCATCAAATTATTATTATTATTATATAAAAATATTATTAATGATAATAATTGCAATAATAATATTTATTATTATATAAAAATATTATTAATAATAATTGTAATAATAATAATAGAAATAATATTTTTTTATAATAATAATAATGCATCCGATTTATATAGCGCTTTTCTGGACGCTTCACAATTGATACATTATTCATGCACTCACACATTCACACTCTGGTGGCGGTAAATGACGTATGTAGCTGCAACTGCCCTGAGGCAGACTAACATATTTATTATTATTTAAATTGACATTTTAGAGGGCAACTAAGTTGATAGGTAGATTTTAACGTGCTACACACTCTTGTGTGACAGTATGCACTTGAATGTTTCTAGCAATCTGCCAACAAATGAAAGAAGAAGACCAGGCTGCCCACCACGCAAGCCCTGCTTTTCAATATAAATCCTTTTTTGTCTTTATTTTCACCCATGTCCTCTTTTTGTAGCAACCTGCGTCTTCATTGACTGACATTCCATCGTTTAGCTTTTTGCATCCACTTCCTCTTTTCTTTCCACCCCCGTCCGCAAACCCCACCCCCTTCACACAGACTATTGTTCCCCAGTTTAGCTAGCATTGTTCCCCATTTTAGCTGATGACAATGGACGAGGAGGCAGTTTGATTGGCTAATGAAATGGATCTAATTGGCTGACCATATGAAGTCTTGCGGCTGCCAGCTGCCGCAATTTCAATTATTACGCAAAATCAGCATAATTGTAAAAAGAAAAGAAAAGATTATTGATACAAAATTTGAGTTGATTTGCTCCTTTTAAAATTTTAAAATAACTAATTTAATCAATTTTGTTTCATACAAAAAGAGCTTGCATAGTTATAGTTTTTCCAATAAATTAATCGGTCTTAATAATTACGTTTAAACATTAAATATTATTAAATAATTTCTTGTTTTGTACCAAAAAAGAAATGATCGTCCTAATCGTGATTAATATCTTCTTCATAATCAAGCAGCGCTAGCTCGTAATATATTTACTAGAAAGAGAAAAATTGAGCTTAGTAAATATAACGAAGCCACGAACTGAGTAAAAAAATGCTTACATTAAAGTGCTATATTGTGTTTTTGTTTGATTGTTTTCACACTTGTATTTTTCATCCATCATCTACCGCTTATCCGGGGTCGGGTTGCGGGAGCAGCAGCTTTAGCAGGGAAGCCCAGACTCTCCCCAGCCACCTCAACCAGCTCCTTCGACGGGATCCCAAGGCGTTCCCAGGCCAGCCGAGAGACATAGTCTCTCCAGTGTGTCCTGGGTCGTCCCCGGGGCCTCCCGCCGGTGGGACATGCCCGGAACACCTCTCCAGGGAGGCGTCCAGGAGGTATCCGAACCAGATGCCTGAGCTACCTCAACTGGTTCCTCTCATCGCGGAGGAGTAGCGGCTCGACACTGAGTCCCTCCCGGATGACCGAGCTTCTCACCCTATCTCTAAGGGAGAGCCCGGATACCCTCCAGAGGAAACTCATTTTGGCCGCTTGTATCCGGGTTCTTGTTCTTTCGGTCACGACTCACAGCTCATGACCATAGGTGAGGGCAGGAACGTAGATCGACCGGTAAATCGAGAGTTTTGCCTTTCGGCTCAGCTCCTTCTTTACCACAACGGACCGATACAGAGTTCACATCACTGCAGACGCTGCACTGATCCACCTGTCGATCTCCCGCTCCAACCTACCCTCATTCGTGAACAAGACCCCAAGATACTTGAACTCCTCCACTTGGGGCAGGATCTCATCCCAGACCCGGAGTGGTCCACCCTTTTCCGACTGAGGACCATGGTCTTGGATTTGGAGGTGCTGATTTTCATCCCAACCGCTTCACACTCGGCTGCTTACCCCTCCAGCAAGAGTTGGAGATCACGGCTTGAAGAAGCCAACAGCACCACATCATCTGCAAAAAGCAGAGATGGAATGTTGCGGCCACCAAACCGGACCCCCTCAACGCCTTGGCTGCGCCTAGAAATTCTGTCTATAAAAGTTATGAACAGAATCGGTGACAAAGGGCAACCTTGGCGGTGTCCAACCCTCACTGGAAACAAATTCGACTTACTGCCGGCAATGCGGACCAAACTCTGACATCGGTCGTACAGGGACCGAACAGCCCGTATCAGGGGGCTCGGTAGCCCGTACTCCGGAAGCACCACCCACAGGACTCTCCGAGGAACACGGTCAAACGCCTTCTCCAAGTCCACAAAGCACATGTGGACTGGTTGGGCGAACTCCCATGCACCCTCGAGAACCCTGCCGAGGGTATAGAGCTGGTCCACTGTTCCATGGCCGGGACGAAATCCGAGATTCAATTTCCTGACGGACCCTCCTCTCAGCACCCCTGAATAGACCTGACCAGGGAGGCTGAGGAGTGTGATCCCTCTATAGTTGGAACACACCCGCCGGTCCCCCTTCTTAAAAAGGGAGACCACCACCCCGGTCTGCCAATCCAGAGGCACTGTCCCCGATGTCCACGAGATGTAGTGGAGGTGTGTCAACCATGACAGCCCCACAACATTCAGAGCCCTTAGGAACTCCGGGTGGATCTCATCCACCCCCGGAGCCCTGCCACAGAAGAGCTTTCCAACCACCTTAGTGACTTTGACCCCAGAGATAGGGTAGCCCACCTCAGAGTCCCCAGACCCTGCTTCCTCAAAGGAAGACGCGTCGGTGGAATTGAGGAGGTCTTCGAAGTATTCTCCCCACCGATTCACGACGTCCCGAGTCGAAGTCAGCAGCAACCCATCTCCACTATACACAGTGTTAATGGCCCACTGCTTTCCTCTCCTGAGACGCCGGATGGTAAAGCAGAATTTCTTCGAATTTTTTCCATGGCCTCACCGAACTCCTCCCATATCCGAATTTTTGCCTCAGCGACCACTGAAGCTGCATTCCGCTTGGCCAGCCGTTACCTGTCAGCAGCCTCCGGAGTCCCACAGGCCAAAAAGTTCCAATAGGACTCCTTCTTCAGCTTGACGGCATCCCTTACCAGCGGGTTCGAGGATTGCCGCCACAACAGGCACCAACCATCTTATGGCCACAATTCTGATAGGCCGCCTCAACAATGGAGGCGCGGAACATGGTCCACTCGGACTCAATGTCCCCCGCCTCCCTCGGAATAAGGGCGAAGTTCTGCCGGAGTTGGGTGTTGAAACTCTCAGAGTGGAAGAGAGTCCAGACCCTCTCAAGAGGATTGGTACCAGAACCCAAGCTGTGTGTGGAGGCGAGTCCGACTATATCTAGTCGAAACTTCTCAGCCTCCCACACCAGCTCGGGCTCCTTTCCTGCTAGAGAGGTGACATTCCATGTCCCCAAAGCTAGCTTTAGTAGCCGGGGGTCGGACCGCCAAGGCCCCCACCTTTGGCTGCCACCCAGCTCACTGCGCACCTGACCCCTTTGCCCCCTCCCACAGGTGGTGAGCCCATGGGAAGGGGGACCCACGTTGCCTTTTCAGGCTGTTCCCGCCCGGGCCCCATGGGTATAGGCCCGGCCACCAGACGCTCGCCTTCGAGCTCCACCTCCACCAGGCCTGGCTCTAGAGGGGGGCCCCGGTGACCCGCGTCCGGGCAAGCGAAACCACGATCCAAAATTTACATTCATCATAGGGGTCTTTTGAGCCATGTTTTGTCTGGTCCCTCACCTAGGACCCGTTTGTCATTGGTGACCCTACCAGGGGCATGAAGCCCCAGACAACATAGCTCCTAGGCTCATTGGGAAACGCAAACCCCTCCACCACGCTTAGGTGATGACTCACGGGGGAGACTTGTATTTTTCCATTTATCTTATTACTAGAGTATGCAAAATCTTAAAATAAGATAATTCAATTTATGAAACCCCAGTTCAGGGTCTTTGATGTTGGTTAGTCATCTTGAAATATGGAAAATGCTTGTATTAAACATGACAGTACTTAAAACTGGCTGTTAACACTCTAGGCTAAGACTGCTTGATCAAATAAGATAATTAAGTAATAAGTGTGTTAAAATGAAGAATGATCTTGTCTGGCAATCTTATTTTAAGTAAAAATAACTTGTCAGCGCAAAATAAGCAAATTTAGGTTAAATTTAAGAAATTATATCTTGCAGCGAACAGAGACTCTCAAGAGTTTAGTTTATTGTGCATGAAAATTAACAAATTTTAGGACTTACAAACTAAGAACAATCTTAAAACAATATTAATAATCTTAGAAATTCTGCTCTTGCATAGTATATAATTCTCAAAACAAGATTACTAAGACTTTATGGCTTGATATATAAAAGTTGAAGTCTAGATTAGGTAGCTGATTTTTGCAGTGTAATTATTTTTTATATATCCTTTTAAGTGTTATGGTGATCATGGAATAAGGTGCATGGATATATTTTGTGCAGCCTGCACAAAATATCCACATTACTAGCCAAAAACAAATGAAAGCCCCCATTGTCACGACTTCATGTCTCTTGTGTCATCCTTCGTGATATCACGCTTTGTCACAAACTCAAAAAAGTGAGTTTGGAATCTACACTGATATTGTATCCAAGTCTTGTTGTCACGTGCACAGTAAGATGTATTTTACTCTGAACATTATTTTACCCTGATCTTTAATCCTGACTGAAGGATGGAGCTGGCTTTAAGAATAGCACTGCGGCATAGTGCCGAAAATAGCAACCCCAGCACATGACTGGGTACATTATGTGACATATGTTTTAGACTGTACAAAAGCCAACAATCAGCATGCAGTTACACTCGGTCCACAATTACATCATTCCTTTATCATTGTAATGACTCAATATTATTGAGATGTTATACTTAAGTTGTATAATGTGAATTCAATTATATTATACATTCATTTACTATACTGTGTAGCCTAGAGCCAAATGTGTAAGGCAGATTGTACGCAGTTAACCACTAGACAACCAAAGCTTACTATTTAAGTATTTACTATTAAATGTATTACTATTTACTGTTTAATTAACCCAAATAAACAATGGATATCCCAAATAAAATGCCTGGAAAAAGTCCCCAAAACATTTTATTTTGTAGTACTTCTAAAACGTTGCTCAAAATGTGACTGCTAGCTAAAGTCGGCTAAAAACACAATGGCTAAAGATGCACTTATTCTAATAATTGTTTATTTTCATACACTTCTATTATAATCTTAACTTTTGTGCTGCTGGGAAATAAAAATGGAGACCTCAGGGAGGCTTTTTTGGGAGAAATCTCAAAATCGACATATTTGTCATTTACTCAAAACTATGTTGCAGACACTTGTCGGAGCGGGTCATAAATATGAACCACCATTATATAGTTTATAGCGATTCTACATATTGCTTGCCTTCAGCTGGGTGTTAGATTAGGCCCCTTAATGATTAGATAGGTGACTTGAGCTAGGCCGTTATGTTGCTGTCACCTGTCCTGGCTTGGCGCCTTCCTAGCTATCTGCACTCTGGCGCACT
Organism: Vanacampus margaritifer; assembly: GCF_051991255.1. Taxonomy (NCBI): domain Eukaryota; kingdom Metazoa; phylum Chordata; class Actinopteri; order Syngnathiformes; family Syngnathidae; genus Vanacampus; species Vanacampus margaritifer. Next base: position 5,968,105 of record NC_135448.1, read on the forward strand.
TATCTAGTTAAAACCAGTTAAGACCATCAGGTCACACATTTTCACATGAGCTAGGCTATGCCGTCTTCCGTGTGGGTGGGCAGCCAAGACAGGGTAAGTGTAGAGACTATTTTGAATAGATTAGACCTTCTTCCGCATCCATCAGAAAAGGCTCCACAGCTTTGTACTCGATTTTTCTGGCTTCCAGTATATAGTTCAACTGCAAATACGTAGTTTTCTGGTTGTTATTATTAGTATAACGAGCATTCAATATAAAAGAACCGGTGAAAAAATTCCCATCAGAACTTTACATGGGGAAACATCAGAGCTCTATTTTCATGAAGGGCGTACTGGAGGCAGGTTAGACCTGGTGTTTTCGCAAATGAGAGCAAGTGGACGTATCTGAGCAAGATCTACACCGCTATGCAAATGACTAGAGACTACTACAATCATGGTCAATCAAAGCAGCAACTCTCATTCCCTTTAAATGTGATGTGCAACAGTTACATGCCGATAGTCTCACCATTGCGGAGAGCAGTTTTTTGACGTGGGCAAAGTGAGCACTTCCCCCACCTGTCTGTCAAAAGCTTAATCACTAATACATCGCATGTACAAAAACATGTGTTCGCATTACCAGGTGAAGTTTAGAATATTCTGGTGTCGAGGGGTACCACAGTGACATCCTTCATGATGGCTCCAGGTCAAAGACTGGATATGATATTCCACTGCTTGCTGATACCCTAAATGAGTTTTTGCCAATGGAAATATTTGACTGTAGTTGAAGTAGTGATCAACATTGATGTTATTATAGATGTCTGCAAACATGCTCGTAGCTCAGATTGCTTTCCATCTCTCTTATCCTCTGTTCCCTGTTGTAGAAATGCAAACCGTTTCCTCTACTGTATTGCTGGCCAGCCAGTCTGCACCTGTCTGCTCAGTGGGGGATACCACATTTTTTCCCAGAGTGGAGACATTAACAAAGGAAGTTGAGCACCATACTCATTTTTGCATTTCTCTATTTTCATTGTATATAAAATGACCTGATTACAACAGAAAGTGACCTGGAAGTGGCCTGATTTGAACAGGAAGCATGGTCAGATTTTTTGTATAAAATATTATAATAACCTTATTAAATGTTTAGTCATACCCAAATCTACAATGCTGACATTGCAAATAATGGACTTGAACAAAAAAGGATGATAATATTGTCATTCATTATTTAAGAAAAATTGTTGATTTAAGAAAAACTCAGATTTCATGGGTGCAAAAGTATGTAAGACCTCTCACTTAATCAGACATTGCACCTCCTTTTGCAATGAGAACTTCATCCAAACACTTTCTTTAGTGACTTATCAGTCTTTTACTTCTACTTTGGGGAAAATTTTGCTACTCTTCCTGGCAAAATGCAGCCAATTGAGAGAAGTTGGATGGGCGTCTAGCATAAACCGCCCGCTTCAGGACACACCACAGTTTTTTTTTTAAATAACTTAAGTCAGGATTTTGACTGGGCACATTCAGAACATGAATCTTGTTGTTCTTCAGCCATTCCTTGGTTGTATTGCTGGAATGCTTTTGATTATTGTCATGTTGCGTGATCCATCTTCTCCCAGGCTGTAACTTCACAAAGAACGGCCTTAAGTTATGATTCAGGATTTCACAATATTCCTCTGAATTCATGATTACTGGACTATGTGGAGTTGTCCTGAGGATGAAAAGCCAGCCCAGAATTTAACATTCTCACCACTGCTTCACTGTAGGGTGAAGGTTCTTTTGCTTGTATGCAGTGTTGATTTTTCACCAAACATGACTGTTGTAGTTGTGACCAAACAGTTACATTTTGGGCTCATCTGTCCACAGAAGGGACTTCCAAAAAGCTTCAGTGTTGTCCAGGTACTCCCTGGCAAAGTTGTGATGGGCAGCTTTGATCTTTTTTGTGGGCAGAGGCTTCTACGTAGCAAGCCTTCCATGAAAGCCTTGTCGATTGAATTTTCTCCTGATTGTTGAAGCATGCACATGTGTCCCAAATGCAGCAAATCCCTCGATGTGATGCACAGGTTGGCTTTCACCTGAATTATCATTTGTCTTGTGGTTCTTGCTGATATTTTAGAAGGTCATCCACTTCTATGCAGGATTGTAGTAATTTTCAGTGTTCTCTAGTTGCAGATGATCTGGTTAAAATGGAATGATGACGCTCAATTTTGTTAGATGACTTTATAGCTTTCCCAAGACAGATGTGCTATCACTACCCATTTCCTGAGGTGACCTGAGATTTCTCTTCCTCTCAGCATGACTGACCTTAATGGGTTCACCTGAGTAAGACTAAAGTGATGTGGTTTTGTCTCTGTTTCATTCAGTGATTAATTCTCAAATGGCTCATTTCATTTCATTATTGCATGTCTTTTTAATTCTTGAGTGGGTGGAGTGTCTACGGAGTAGGTGTGTGTATGTGCGGGCATGCATGAATGTCTCCAATGCACTGCAGTTTTATTTCCTCTCACGTCATTGGCAGCGCAGTGGAACAGATTGTCGGCTTTGCACCCCCACTTTGACAACGCAGCATTTGTTGGATATATCTTTATTAGCTGCAGCAGATTGCCTTTGCCCGTCTTGTGATGTAAGCAAAGCTGACATGGCACCAGTTTGAGCAGTATGCTCACAATTACACTATTGCCTGCTTGAGGGCATGCACTGCAGATTTTTATTGTTTATTCAAATGAACACATTCAGAAGTAATTGTGTGCTCTAATGCAAATACATTTGAAAACTGAAAATACTCTTGACAGCCTTTTAGAAGATTCCCTTGTTGTCATTTACGCTAAGGTTGAAAGACTTCTAATTTGCACACACAAAAGCAGAGAAGATAACACCATAAACATTACATATTAAAACAGTGTGCAGTTACAGAAGAATAAACAACAAAAGCAGCATATTCTAGAACAAGCACACCACAACTGACTGCTATGAGAAATACTGTAAAATGAAAATTTTCAATTTTAAAAAATTCCGACCTTTATTATGGAGTTCTCAATTTTATTTTCATTGTCATTATTATACACTATCCTCATAAAACATTGAAACTTAGAAGATAGCTCTCTATTTTTTTTGGGGGGGGGAGAAAAAAAAGAAGATAGCTCTCATGTGGGACGTGAGTAATTGAGGGATGATGGACCCAAAATGCAGGAGAATAAGGCAGTGAAGCAGGAATAAAGTGCATAGTGTGGTACTTTAATGAAACATAGGAAAAAAAGTGAGCAGGCAACCATGATTGGCCAGGGCGTGACTAGACTGGAACGAGCGTGACGTGACAGGACCTGTTTTGCCTTGACTTGCTGTGGAGTGGCTATTACTTGGCTGGGACTATAGGTTGGCTGTGGCTGTGACAAAGACGACTTGGCTGTGATGAAGACGACTTGGCTGTGACAATGGCAACTTGGATGTGACAATGGCAACTTGGATGTGACGAAGACGACTTGGATGTGACGAAGACGACTTGGCTGTGACGAAGACGACTTGGCTGTGACGAAGACGACTTGGCTGTGACTAAAAATTGACCCACACATAACGTAGACAATGCACCCAAACACAATAGATTAAATACACACACACTAATGAGACACACCTGGGGAAGGGAAGACACACACAGGTGGACGTGGTTAGACATAACGAGACAAAGGAAGAAATCAGGAACACATAACAAAAACAACAACCAGAGACAAAAACAACAAGAACACCCGAAACAAACAAAAACCCAACCCCCACAGAACCAAAATATGACTATAACACTTCTTTAAAACCACATTTTTTTTCATGTAAGCACATGAAAGTTCCTTTTGCTGGTTCAAAACTCTACAGAATGTCTGAATACCAACATCTCACTACCACCATATATCACATCCATCTTGCAGCACCTCTACTGGCTCCTAGTTACGTACGGAATTCAATTTAAGATTCTTTTGCACACGTTGATGGAAATTCACAATCCTGTCGGACCGTCTCCATATCTCCACTCCTGCCTGCTAGGTCTTTCGAATCTTCTTTCTCTTCCGTTGAACTTCCTGTGCCCTGTGATCGCCTCAGCACCATAGTAAGCAGATCATTCAGCTGTTCTGCTCCACAACTGTGGAACTCCCTGTGGCTTGCCATCCATAACATCGACTCATTTCCTCTTTTATAACCAGCCTTAAAATTCATCCGTGAGGCTGCTTAATCTCCGTCCCATGCACAGATGTATACATAACCCATTTTTATGTCTCACTATGATTTTAAACACCAGTTTTGTCAGTGCTATTTCGTGCTCTGAAAATCACTTAAAATAAAATGTTTTATTATATAAACCACAGGTGCACTAGGTTATAGACATCAAATGGGTAGATGATAGATCATGGAAAACAGCAGATATTAAAAGACACGCCTTAAGATCTCTTCAGCCCCTAAAGCAGTGGTCTGCAACCTGCGACTCTGGAGCCACATGTGGCTCTTTAGTACCTCTCCTATGGCTCCCTGTGGATCTCCCCCCCAAAAAAGTTGTAATAATCAATAATCAATAAACATATTTATTCTTTTTTTTTTGTTAAACATTCTTTAAATGAATTGATTTAGATTTTTTTTAATCTATAAGTAAATATTAAAATTTTAAGTTGTCAGAAAAAGAGACGAAAGATAGATTTAAAAAATATATATATTTTAAAAATTACCTAAAAATATCCGAAAAGTGACAATAAAATGTTCAAAAGGAAAGATGAAAAACACAAAATTACCAAAAATGTCAGAGAATTTAATAAAAAAAAGTTAGAATTTTTTTTTCCCAAAAAAATAAAATTTCCAAAAATTAAAGAAGAAATCCTGAAAATTACCATAAAACTTACACAAACTTGCCAAAAATTTCAGGAAAAAGAGAGACAAAAGGTAGATTTTAAAAAAAAAAGGAAAAATAAAAATGAAAAAAGTGTCCATAAAATGTCCAAAAGGAGAGATGAAAAGCAGTTACCATGAAATGTCCAAAAACAAAATAAGAAATCCTGAAAATTCCAATGAAACTTACACAAACTTGCCAAAAATATCAGTAAAATAGACGAAAGGTAGATTAAAGACAAGTTTTTAAAAATTACCTAAAAATGTCCAAAAAGAGAGATAAAAAGCACAAAGTTACCATAAAACGTCCATGAAATTGCCAAAAATGTCAGAGAATTGAATAAAAAAAGTTAGAAAAGCAAAAGTTCAAAAAATAACCATAAAATGTCCAAAAACAAAAGAAGAAATCCTGAAAATTACCATGAAATTTACGCAAACTTGCCAAAAATGTCAGAAAAAGAGAGATGAAAGGTAGATTAAAAAGAAAGTTTTAAAAATTACTATAAAATGTCTAAAAGGGAAGATGGAAGCACAAAATAACCATAAAATGTCCAAGAACAAATCCTGAACATTACCATAAAACTGTCATGTTTATTTTCAGTTTTGTTTACTCCCTGTCATGTTTTCCTTGTGTGTTCCCCTTGTCTTGTCATTTCCTGTTTTATTGTGAAAAATCTACTCCTCTCGTTTCTGGTCACTTGCCCTTCCTCGTGTGGTGTCTGTGTCAACCCTGATTGTGTCCACCTGTGTCCCCATCACCCTCATGTGTCATCCAATCAGTGCCCTCAGCCAGGTGTGTCTTGTCATGTCATTAGTGTTGGTGTATTTAGTCGGTTGTCTCCCCCCTGTCTGTGTCGGTTCATTTTTGCTGTTGCCACTGTTGTAAGTCTTTCGCCACGTCACGCTGACCTTGTTACCTTATCAGGATCCATGTCATATTGTTAGTCTCGCCTTAGTTGTTTTGTCATGTTTAGCTTCATCTTTTATTAGTTCAGTTTATTTTGTTTTTTGAAGTTAGTTTTTTTTTTTGATTAGAAATTAAAACCTCTTTTTGGACTGCACCTCTGCCTCCTTGCTCTGCCTTCCCGCATCTGGGTCCTAAAGCCCCCATCTTACTGACAAAAACTTTAACAAACTTGCCAAAAATGTCAGAAAAGACAGAAGAAGAGGAAAAAAACGTCAACAAATAGAAATAAAATTGGAGGGGGGAAGAAAATGACCATAATATACCCATAAAATTGCCCAAAATTTGAGACTTGACAGAAAGGCAGAAAAGTCTAAAAATGCAATCAAGTCTGGAAAAGTACAACAACAATGCAGCTCTAAGTCGCTCTTGGGACCTCAGTACATTAGACTAACTACACTAATTAACAATAACACAAACACATTGTTTTCTTCATCACAATGTTTTGTTTAAAATATTTGATCCACTGTGTTCAAATACTTTTGGAGTAGTTGGGGTAATTAATTGTTAGCATAAACTCTGATGGCCCTTGAACACCAAATCAATTTACTTCACCCCACCTAGCCGCATCATACTACAATGTTTGAAATCTTAGTTTCCAGTAACAAATAAAGCTACTACAGCAATAACACCTACAATCGAATGTTCCCTGGGATTCTTTGCCACCATAAATTTAGCAAGGCAAGCATTGAGAGCATGGTCTAAAATGTTAAAGCAAATCTCTCAAGTTTAATTCTAAATGCCATCTACTGATTTCTTGTGATTTAAGGCGGGGAAATGTATGTCTATTTAAAACATTGCAGAGTGTTTGGTATATGTTAAGAGTGGGAGGGTTTCTTTTCTTGGCACCGCAGGCCAAGTAGCTGTGATTGAATGCTCTTCAATGATGGATATCCTATGAGAGTGCTTGTGTATTCCAGCCCTGTAGCTGTGCAGTGTATTTGAATCAGGAAAGATTTAAGATAAATTGCCTGCTTTGTTCAGCTCTCTTGCAGCATTATGTTGCATTTGAGACAGCCCACAAGAGTTTCTGACACTTTCTGATTCATCTTTCGTTTTGTTTGTGTTTGTTTTGCTTTTTTACATTTAGGTAAACCGCACCTCCTAACTCAGAGATGGCAAGATCCAGTCCTCGAGGGCCAGAGTCCTGCAGGTCTTGGATATTTCCCTTCTTCAACACAGCTGATTTATCTTCAGCTCGTCAGCAAGCTGTGCATAAGCTTGATAACGATCCTGTTAATTGGAATCAGCTGCAGTTCGAGTAGGGAAACCTCTAAAACCTGCAGGACGCCCGCCCTCAAGGACCGCAGTTTGCCATCCCTGGCCTAACTTGTAATGTCCAGTTTGTTTCTTTCAAGTGTTTAGTTTGCAGTCTGGACATGGAGTGGTACTCTGGTTGGAGTCTCAGAGTCTCCAATCGATTTGATGCCAAGTCACAGCCACTCCACAGCAAGTCAAGTCAAGGCAAATCAGGTCCTGTCACGTCACGCTCGTTCCAGTCTTGGCGACCAGACTAGCCACGTCATGTCCAGTCATGGCGACCAGTCCAGTCACATCCAAACCAGTCATGGTGAACATTCTGGTCATGTCCCGACCAGTCATGGCGACTAGTCCAGTCACTTCCCGACCAGTCATGGTGACTAGTCCGGTCACTTCCCGTCCAGTCATGGCAAGCATTCCGGTCAGGTCCCGACCGGTCATGGCAACCAGTCCGGTCCCGTCCCGACCGGTCATGGCGACCAGTCCGGTCGTGTTCAATCATGGCAACCAGTCCGGTCACGTCCTGACCAGTCATGGCGACCAGTCTTTTTTTTCCATTGTTTATGCTTGTGTCTGATTGATTCAAATCCTGTTATTTATTGTCCTAGTTCAATTTTTGGTTAAGTCAATTCAATTTTGCCTCTTTCATTGAAAATAAAATCCTCCTTGTATTTTCATAGTAGTAATAATTTTTCAGATAAAAACAAGCAGTTCTGTGGATTTGCATTTGATTGGTTAACCTTTTGAATGAGTAATCTTTAAAATTCTGTATGTCTACAGAAAAAACAAAGTGTCACATTAAATACTGTACATGTAAATTCCCATTATCTATTTAAATACTGTACTGCTTCGTTGCTATTTCTGATAAATACAACTAATTATTACTGCACAATTTGAACTACTCAGTCTCAAAACACCCTTTGCTGTAGGACCACTCTCATCCCGCTGCTGTCAATTTATTTGAGTGGATGTGTGTTTGTGTGTGCGTGTGTGTGTGTGTTTGTGTGTGCATACGTGCGTCGCGGGCGCGTGTGTGTGTGTGAGCATTTTGGTTATGGTTATGGTTTTAGTAGTAAAAAAATGCCTGAGTCGTATTTTTCTGCTTTAGATTAAACCATTAAAATGTATTTTACTTTTATTGTTTGCTCCCATTTCCTAAATTCTGGCATTTTTTAATTCCCACTTTTTCTTTTTTATCTCTGTTCAGATGACCCTTTTTTATATACTGTAGTTTAAATATGCATTGTTCTACTCATCCTTGTGAGTTTCAGACTCACGTTTTTCCATTTTTGCATGGATCAGTCAAGGCGGGACTTTGAATTTGGCTTGATTGGCTTTCTTGCACAGTCAAGATGCATCGCGTTACAGATTTTCTAATCCAAGTCTACAGTAATTGGCATTTCTTGGGCCTAATTTATCCAGCCAGTCAGGCATTTCCTGTCCTGCTCGTCCTCATGAGAGACTCTTGGATACACACTGCAATGAGCTAACATTGGGAGTTTGTGTACCTCTAGTTGGAAAACACTACTGTCGGTAGCTAGTTTGTTCATCCTCCATTGAACCATTTGTACTCATTATTTTTTCTGTCCTTGTGTAGGATTGAGCAGTGATTCTCAACTAGTCAGTCGGAAACCATGTGTCATGGAACCATTGTGAGTTGTTCGCGGACAGAGGTGGCAAATTAGGTCCAGAAAGTTTAAACCCTGCCACAGTTTGGCTTTAGCCCCTGATGCTAGCTAGCTAGCTCTCTAGCAGGTAAACGAGCATCATGGGAGCTTACTAGGGAGCTAGCTAGCTAGTACCTGGGGCTAAAGCCAAACTGTGGCAGGGTTTTTACTTTTTGGACCAGGATTTGCCACCTCTGTTCGCGGACAGATAGTCACAAATTACGTTTGATTTTCCCGTACAAGTGAGTACAGAGGTGTACCAAGTTCCCACATGAAATTTATTAGGTAAGCAACAGGAAGTGTGGCTGCCGCTGCCTTGCTCTTTGGCTAGTGGACTCATGGCAAGCGACTTGCTTTTGGCAGTTCCATCAGATTGGTTTAAAATGACTTTTGAAAATAATAATATAGTTGATTCAACGGACAGAAAATGGTGTCCAGTCCACTCAAAACACCATTTCTAAAGTAGATATTTAAGTCTGTTCTAGAATTGGCCGCAAATCACTCCGGTGCCAGTAAACAGCATTGTGGTGCCAACAGATAGAGACCGGTCACATGCTTCTGGTTGCGCTGCTGTCATCATAGATATACAGACTAAACAGGCAAAAACACAAGTCAAAGGGCGGCCATTTTAGCAGAGGTGACAGTCCCATCATACATAATGGACATTAGCTTAGCTTGCCGTAAGCACGTGACGTAGCTCACAGGATTATTTCGTTTCTACTTCTTCATATCTTTGGCTGTTTTTGACTCAGATAGACTCTTTTGAGCATGCTCCTTTTGGAGCAGTTAACTTTTTTTTAAAGCCCTTTTCTATGGCATTTAATCCCACTAACATCGTGGCTCATGAATTTAACCATACACACCGTTATCCAGGGCAGGACTGGCACAAAAGAATCGGCCCTGGCATTTTGACTTAGGCCCACCGGCCCGGCCCGGCACAGCCCAACTCCTGCCTAACATGTAATTCTGCCACTAATGTTTGTTGATGTTTCAGTTTACCAAGTATATTCGAACTGGATTAACAGACTGGTCCCTCTAAATAGTGGGCCAGTCTCGAGGGGTAAATTGTAGCAAAATAATAATTAAAAAGCACTGCAAAAGAGGCCGGCCCACCGGGCATCTGCCCTATATGCCAGATGGCCAGTCCAGCCCTACCGTTATCCTACGCCTAGCACCAGGAAGGTAAGTTTGGATACTGTTTTAAACTTTTCAATAGTATCAAGCTTTATTTTTTTTATATATATATTTATTTACAAACTTTTTGTACTGTACTGAGTTTTTAGGCTAACAAAAAGTGTAGGGATGTTCAATAACACTTTTTTTCAGACCGATACAATACTCAACTCTTGAGCAGTCACCCCCCCCCCCCCCCCAAAAAAAAAGACAGATAATAATAAAAAAAAAAAGAACAAAAATCCAAATACAGTATTTCTCCTTAAAAATTCCATAAAATGAATGGCAATTTTCTCCTCCCTTAATTTCTAAAACGGCACTAGAGGGTGGCCGATACCGGTATCTGCCACCGTCACGAGTACCAATACCTTAAAATAAGGCTGGTATTAGCACAGATAATGATACCTGATATCGGTACTTGTGCATCCCTAAAAAAAAAGAGTGTAATAATAATTTTGTACTGTATTGGGTGTTTTTAGGCCACGAGAAAAGTACTTTGATGTAATGGACAATATAAGATCAATTAGTCTATTAAATTAAGGTTCTGCTGTATACCGGGACATTTTATCAGCATCTTTTTTAAACAGAACATGTTCCTTGTTCTTCACTTCTATCTAAGTGAGTTAACACATTTCATCATAAGGAAAATGTGGCTCCATCTACCTCATTTAGTTGAATTTTGCACTTGTATTATTTGTTCACGTTCATTTTGAATTTACTAATTGTTACTCATGTTGAATGTGATTGCACATTTTTTGTTCAGTCTGCTTTGGGGTCCACGATTGGGTCATTTCGTCCTTCCTATGAGATTGTAGTTCTAGTTAGAGCAATAAGCGTCTTCCCTCTTGTCAGCTGGCATGCTTGCGTAAGAATGTTGCCTACAATATGCTGATTCATGCATCCCCTCCATTTGGTTACATTTAATTGGCCTGTAAAGCCTTTTAATAAGTGAACCATGTGCTTAATAATGAACAGCATATTTTCAGCAAACTGGGATTAGCGTGATCTTTCAAAGGCTGGCACAGAACGCTGTGTTTTAAGCCTTGAGGAAAAACCATCTGGATGGTGTGTTTTGTTACTCACATTACTTGGGCTAAATAACGCCTCCACTCGTTGAAAAGATTCATCACCTGCCCGTCGTTTGGTAAAAAAAATATATCAAGTCACTGCTGTTTTCCAACTGCTTTTTAAAGTACCAGCCTGATTCTGTCAATTAATTTCCCGGATAGTCTCAGGAATTACAGCCAAAGGGTGTATAAAAGAAAGTCACAATGTATTCATTTTAACATTCAAGTACACACCATAACAATGTTAACACGATGACTGTTCACATAGGAATCAGGAAGGCTTTAACACCTTGTGCCAATGTCCGTAATGTGGAAATGGCTTAGCACTTGACTACATTGTGTCCAATGTGTTCTATTTACTATTAGCTGTTTGCAGAGGGTTTTTAAAATGTTCTTGTAGTTTGCTGTAACAGCATTAAATTATTCGAGACACTTAACAATAACTGCCAAGTGTCCTCCTTAAAAACATTTTTTGTTAGTTATCTTAAATTGCCTATTTTAACACCCTAAATTAATAATCATAAATAAATAAATAACAAAACCCTAAACCCTCATTTTTCAAGAAGAAATAATCTTATTGATGCAGAATCTATGACTAAAATCTTTAGTCATCTGCAACCTGACAACTAACTTGATCAATCATATCATTTAAATGGATGAATGCGAGGAATATCAATATGCAAAACTTGTCGCTAGAGAGGACCTCTATGCTATTGAATTCCTCTTGTTAGTGTTTTGATGGCATCAAATATGATATTAAAAAAAAGTCTTATTTAATTCTGAACTCTTCACAGTGTAAAGTTAAAGAGTGATAAGACAATAAGTCATTTTAAAGCAGCATACAGCAGACAGTTATTAATGTGTTGAATAAAAATGTATTTAACTATGGAGGACCAAAACTGTCAAAAATAAATAAATGAATAAAAGTGAAAATAAAAACTGATACAAAAAATATAATTCAAAAATTGAATCCAAAAAATAAATATGAATGGAAATAAAAAGAACAAAATACTCTAAATAAATAAAAGTGAAAATAAATATATATAAATAGAATTAAATACCAATCAAGAAATAAAAACGCTCTGCTCTCACATTTATTTATTTCATGCTGCAGACTCTCTGTCAGGTCGAAATGTTATTCAAATGAGGGGGTGTTCCTAAGCGTGTCTTGGGTTGGGCTCCGCCGTTTGAATATCATTTACATTTTTCTCTCCATTTTGGTATTTAATTCTATTTATGTATTAAATGTTGTGTTAATTTTAATATTTATTTTAATATTTATTCATGTATTATCTTGTTTATTTATTTATTTTTATTTATTTTTACTTTTATTTATTCAGGGAATTATTTATATTTATGAATCTTGTTTTTTATTTTATTTTTTACTTTTAATTTTATTTATTTATTTAGGGACATATATATTATTTTGTTTGTTTGCTTTATTTCCATTTATATATATTTTTGTATTTAATTTTACAATTATATATTTTTAATGTTTTTTATTTTCACTTTGATTCATTTATTGATGTAGTTGATGTTTTTTAATTTGGGCAGTTTTGGTCCTCGATATCAGACCACCTTGTGTTCTTAATTTTAATCCCTGAAACCATGGAATGCCTAAAAGCACTGTTTTTGTCAATCGCTATTGTTGTTGACATCATTATATTTGTCCAAACAAATGTAAAACTGAGGACGACAAGGTGAATCACTGCTTCTATCACTGATGGCACAGCACTATAATAGACGGCGAGTACAGCTGGTAGGTTCTTAAATCATTCAAGTTAATGATTCAAATCTTTTTACAGAATCGGGACTCACGAGTCTGGGGTCACTTTACACAATGAGCCCTCTGGGTGCTGCTTGCACAAGAAGAGTCAGCAGACTCAGTGAAAGTTAACTCGAGCTCGCTAAAATAAGATGACTAGATTTTCTAAATTAAAAACCACACTCTACAGTTTGGATCAAAATCAAATACTGTATACAATATTTTTTTACCAGGATCTACAGTACTTATAGCAAATTTAATCGCTAGTCAATATTGTTACTTTAGCTAATGCTAAATGCTATCTTGGTTGACAGTTCAACAGCGCTAAACAAGTCATGCACTCACCATTGTCCAACCTTTTTAGCTGTGTCTTCATGTTGGTCCCGCATTGTAACATTGGAAATATACCTCCGGAAAAACTGAGCTTGCATTAGGTCTGACCGGCAACGTCAGTGTTAGGCTAGCAGGACTACATTTCCCATGATTCTTAAACACGGAAGCCGGAAGTAGTTCTAGTTTCCAACTGTGTGAATGTGGACGGAGATTCACAGTTACATTTCTTTTTAATTGGTTTATTGTATGAATCACTCTGGCAACTGTGTGGCTGATATACACAAGGCCCAAACAATTGGCTGAAACAAAAAAGGACGCCGGTACTTTCATTTGAAGATTCAGTAGGAGAAGCGGGACTCTTTTGAGTCCCTGCGCAAAACACTCTTCAATAACAATTATTGTCAAATGGCATCATCACTTAAAAGCTAGCATTGTTAATTCCAGCGTCACGCTTGGTTTTGGTTTTGGTTTTGGCTTTGCGCTTTTTGTGTTTTTCCAACCTGAAACGAAGCTTAATTGACTCCACAAAACTCAATTATGAAGCCAAGTTGGCACTACAGGTTTTAGAAAGTTGAAATGTGGATTAAGTCTCTGAGTATGAGGATGGGTTAAAAGCAAAGTGACCAATGTACTGCATTAATATTAGCACACGCTACACACAATGCAAAATAACATTGTTTTTGGCTGTGTAGACCAATCTGGTGTCATATCAATCAATTGTACTGTATAGTGATGTATACTGATTAATAATTTACTACTGGCTGTGCAAAGTGTAACAGAGCTCTGCCATAAACAATGACTGCAGCCCAACAAATCAAAAACGTCCATGAATCACCTCCCTCAGCGACAGCACTTAGTCGTAAAGATTCATGTACAGCTACTCCACCTGACACACTTAGCCAATGGAATACAATGAATCAGGGAAGGGAGCTTGTCAGATATGCCAAGTGCATGTTTGGATGTTGGTCCTACCATTTTCTTATTGTGTTGACTTATTCTTAATATTCATTTTACTCATCATTTTTTTCTATAGTGCTTGTCCTTATTATGGTTACAGGTGAGTTGGAGTTTATACCAACTGACTTTGGGTGAGTGAATAAATACACCCTACACCAGGGGTCTGCAACCTGCGATTCTGGAGCCACATGTGGCTCTTTATCTCTTTCCTGTGGCTCCCTATGGATCTCTAATACAATGAGTAGAATTATTCGAAAACTTATATTTTCTACTAATTGTTTGTAGAGATCCACAGGTAAAATTTGTTTTTTACATATTTATTTTTTTGATAAAATATCCATTAAATGAATTGACTTAAGAAGAATTAAATGTTTAAAAAAATGTTGGAGTCCAAAATTTCAAAGTTGTCAGAAAAAGAGACAAAAGGTGGATGAAAAGGGTTTCAAAATTACCTAAAACTGTCCAAAAAGTGACGATAAAATGTCCCAAAAAAGAAGATGAAAAGCAGAAAATTATCATAAAATGTTCATGAAAATACCAAAAATTTCAGAAAAGAAAAGTAACCATAAAATGTCCTAAAACAAAAGAAGAAAGGCAAAAAAATGACCATAAAATGTCTTTGGAATTGCCAAAAAGGTCAGAAAATTGATTAAAATAAAATTCAGAAAAGAAAACATTCAAAAATAAACTATAAAATGTCCAAAAACAAAAGAAGAAATCCCGAAAAGTACCATAAAAGGTCCACAAAATTGCCACAAAAAGTCAATTTTTTTTAATTTTTATTTCTTTTAAGGCGTTAAAACGTTTAAAAAGTAACTACACAGTCAATTCTGTAGAGTAAAAATTACTCTACTTAGAGTAGGACCAAATAGACTCAGTTCTAGAGTATTTTTTACACTTGTAAGAGAGTAGAATAAAGAATTGGAAAAAAAATAAAAGTCACTGGAGGAACGAATGTACGACCTTCAGCTCGGGAGACAACCGATCTACTTCCTGAGCCATGCAGCTCCTGCTGTGAGTTAGTATATTGCTCGTGTCAGCTGGAATCTTCGTAACTCCAAGAGACCAAAAATGTGTTTGGTCTCCTCTTGGATATATACAAACAATAGGAGTGGCATAGCTCAGGTGGTCTCCCAAGCTGAAAGTTGTGACTTTGTTCCACATCGGTTGAGTTATTTTATTTATTTTTCCAATTCTTTATTTGACTCTCTTCTAAGTGTAAATATTAAACTGAGTCTATTTGGTCCCATTCTAAATAGGGTCAAATTTACTGTACAGAATTTAGTGTGTATTTATTTTTAAACATTTTTTCTTCTGCATTATAATAATAAAATAATCTGACTTTTTGTAACAATTTTATGGTACTTTTCAGGATTTCGTCTTTTGTTTTGGACATTTTATTGT
This sequence comes from Vanacampus margaritifer, assembly GCF_051991255.1. Taxonomy (NCBI): domain Eukaryota; kingdom Metazoa; phylum Chordata; class Actinopteri; order Syngnathiformes; family Syngnathidae; genus Vanacampus; species Vanacampus margaritifer. Next base: position 5,983,525 of record NC_135448.1, read on the forward strand.
TATTTTTGAACATTTTCTTTTCAGAATTTTATTTAATAAATTTTCTGACCTTTTTGGCAATTCCAAAGACATTTTATGTATTTTTTTTGTTGTTGCCTTTCTTCTTTTGTTTTTGAACATTTTATTTGATTACTCTAAAACTTAGCCTATTTGGTCCTACTCCAAAAAGAGTCCAATTTACTCTAAATAGAGTCAAATTTACTCTACAGAATGAACTGTGTATAAAATGTCCAAACACAAAAGATGAGATCCTGAAGATTACCATAAAATGTCCACAAAATTGCCCCCCCCCCCCCCAAAAAAAAAGAGTCAGAAAATTGATTTAAGAAAGGCATGGGGAAAAAAATCAAAAATTAACCATAAAATGTCCCAAAGCAAAAGACAAAATCCCCCCAAATGACTATAAAATGTCCACAAAAAATGTCAGAAAATTGATAGCAAAAAAGGCAGAAAAAAATGTCGTAAAATAGCCATAAAATGTCCAAAAAAGGTAGATGAGAGGCGGGAAATTACCATGTCTATCAAATGCCCAAAATATCAGAAATTTGACAGAAAGGCAGAAAAGTCTAAATATGTATGAAAACAAAGTATAAGAAATTACAAAAAACAAATCAAAAAATGAAAGAGGAAAAGGTAGAAGAAAATGAATCTGAAAATATTGGCTACTGCATATTTTTCTGTTCTGATGCAGCTCTAATTAGCCCTCAGTACATGATTAGACCAACACACTGTTTCCTTCATCACAATCTTCAAATGTTTTGCAGCTCCGGAGAGATTTTTGGTTATTTAGTTGGCCTATAATGGTTCTTTAACAGGAAAAGTTGTTGAACCCTCATGCTCTAGACTGGTTGCTAACCTATTTCTGTAATGTAGTACTAGTTGCATCAATATTCTCAAATCCCATCCTTATTTGTGTGAACAATTTCACACCTTTTGTTCAATGTTGTCTCTGTCAAAGCAAAGTCGAAAATAGAATCTCTAATCAGAAAAGTTTCTGGAGTGTGGTCCGATTCACGGAATAGCTCTTCTAGTTCCCTCAGCACCTCTGCAGTCACCTGACCTTCACTTTTTGGACAGTCAGATTGCCTGCCAAACTTTGTCACGCATCCTGACCCACTGAGCACTTAAAACAGGAGCATTCTTCACGGACACTAAACTGATTTATTTGACTTTGTTGTTTGCCTGCATAACAATGCCGTCCGTCTGTGTCAATGTCTGATGTAATTGTGGCATTGTTCGTGTCTGACTTTAGGGGAACAGGCAAAGTTCATAAGAGTGATGATTCAGTCCATTCGACTCGATTGCAATTCCATCAGTGCTGGTATGAAGGCATGTCAAATGTTGAATTATAAACACTGGATTGAGGTTGGTTGGTTATTTGTACGTATTTGTACGATCGTCCCCCCCTTAATGTACCATATGTAGACATACAGTATTTAATGGTCTATGCTTCGCTGTAGCTTTGATTTCCAGCTGGTGTTTTTTTATTGTGAGCCACCGCACACACGATGTGACTAACGTAAGAGCCATTCCAGCTGTGCTAAACCTGCACGTGTTCACAGTGCGTGCAAGTGTAAAAATTGTAGACGGATGCCCACCATGACTAAAACATGAATCTCACCTCTTTTTTTCTACCTTTGGGTGTTTGGTAACTGTATCTTGTCAGCTGTCAGTGGAGCCCTAAGATGACAAACGACCTGCTCTGTCCAGGCCAATGAAAATGGAATAACTAGAACTAAAATTTAAGGAAAAAAATCCCTTAATGAAATAAAATAAACCTTTTTTTTTAAACAACAACTAAAATGACAAAAACTGAAACTGAAACTAGACTAAGTGCAATTTCTGCAGAAATTGTGTGGGAATGCTGGAAGCTGAATGCTAAACTGAATGCTTATGAAAGAAATTGAAAGATAAATTATGTGAAAAAAATTTTTTTTTTAATTGTAGTTAAAAGACAAATGAGCTGCAATCTGTCTAAAGTGGGATTGAATAATTTCAGAGAAATTATAATCCATTTCCTGATCTGACAGTCTGGTATCAAACCATCGAATGTACTAGAATGTGGTCCAAGTGGGATTTGAACCCAGGTCCTTGTTGGTGGCATGTAATTCCGCTAACCACTGCCCTAACTTGACAGTGAGGGCGTGAAGAGTGAACCACGTTATAGTGAGGGAACACTGTATAGAGAAAATGTCCTTCCTTTTAGTCTGTCAAATGCTATCGTACAATACATAAGCTTTCAGGTTTCATTTTTCATCTACCGTATTTTTACGACCGTATTAAAAAGTGCAGTCTCATCCGTGTGCTATTTTGTATTTAACACACATAAGGCACACCGTCTTATTAGGCGCAGGCATGGTAAGACATTTGATAGCTTAAAAGTAAACATACGGTAGCATGCTTTCACGCTAACACTTACCCTAGCATGCTTGCTAATTATGTATGTATAAAATACCAAAAAAAAGTGCAGACGACTGAATGTTCTTGTTTTTCGTTTTTGTTACAGATGTTTGAAGTTTAAATACCTGTTTAAAAGGAACCTTTTGGAATAAAAAAAAAATCTATATAAGCAGGGGTTACCACCGGCACTACTGGGGGGGCGTGTCTGTCTTGCCGTCTTCTTTCAGTTGAGTCTTTCGCGTTCTCAGAAAATCTACCTGTCTTCACCCAGGTCCGCCTTTCTTGTATATGAGCAATATGTCGGCGGTGCACACAAAAGCCGCATCTCGTTATTGGGCGCATCGTCGATTTTAGAGAAAATTTAAGAATTTCAAGTGCGCCTTATGGTGATGAAAATACGGTATTTATTTTGGTATTGCTGTACAGCTATACTGAAAAAGGAAGGTCAAACTATTGTTTGAGAATTTTAACTTACTGTACTTTATTACACAACACATAGTGACTTTTTTAACATACAAATACTCCATACATAAAAAAATAATAATAATAATCTGTCCATCCGTCCATTTTCCAAAATTATTCCTCACAAGGGTAAAACCAATCCCAAATCTCCAAGAAAAAAAAGAAAGAAGAAAAAACAAACAAACAAACAAAAACAAACAATCCCAAATCTAAAATGACGCATTTTCAAAAAATCAAATCAAATCAAAGCAAAGCTGCTCTAAAAACTGATTTAAACAAACTGAATAAATAAATAAATAAGTCAAAATGAAATAAAATGAAAATGAAAAATCCAAAACTATTATAACCCTGATTCAGAGTGCCATTTCAAAAGACAGGCTAGGTTATCAAATGACTATATATGCTCGTGTATTTTACATTACATTGTTCTGCGTTTTGTCCGCCATGTTGTTCATGTAGTTTAATGTTATTAAATTTGTCATATCACAAATTAATGGCTCTCAGTGGTTTATCTTCAACAGCAACATTATCATTCCTCTATTAAACATTTTTAATTCCAAGCTCATCTACACTTGGTTAATTGAAACGGAAAGGAGATGTTTAGAAGAATCATCTTGCGCAGTAGTGATAATCACAAACAGCTACTGTAGTGACACACTGGGGCAGAGCTTATTCAACCCCCGATATAGCAATTCTGGGTGTAAGTGTCTTGCCCAAGGACACCACAGCAGGTTATATTGTAGTTGACTGTTCTGCTACTGCTCGAAGGCAGGGATTGAAGCGAGACCCCGACATTGACAGGTGGCGAACTTAACCACCTGGTCACAGCACAGTTTTTTGTCTGTAAACCCGAAATTGTAATGGTCACATACATTAGTGTTAGTAAGATTAATTTGTGTAAATCGAAACTGTGGATGTTCTGCATAGCACGGCATTTTTGTGACCTCAAGATAGAATAATCATGTTTTGTAAGAAGCTTAGGAATGAATTCATGTGCTGCTCCTTGTGGTGGGCTGAGACTTTCAGCTACGTGCACTGACTGCTGATCGCTCCCGGAGTCAGACACATGCATGCAGGCTATTTCTCAGCGGGTGAACACATAAGCTACGACTCACTTTTCAAAACATTACGCTTACCTGATGAATTACCTGTAATAGCTGTTTGAAATACGGCACGTCTCTGTGAGGGGCAAAGCAGTCACAGTATGACAGTATAAACTGAATGGGATTTTGGTCATGTGACGTTCACAAGCTGCGCTCTTAAGGTGGTATCTCACTGAGTGGCTAATGCTTGCGAAGGTAGCAAATGTTTTCTGACGAATGTTGATGAAAATCAGGGTGTCACCTCTATCATTAGCGACCAGAGGTGGCAAATCCAAGTCCAGAAAGTAAAAACTCTGCCACAGTTTGGCTTTAGCCCCAGGTGCTAGCTAGCTAGCTCCCATGGTGCTCGTTTACCTGCTAGGGAGCTAGCTACCTAAGTAGTATCAAGGGTTAAAGCCAAACTGTAACAGAGTTTTTACTTTCAGGTGCTAGCTAGCATCAGGGACTAAAGCCAAACTGTGGCAGGGTTTTTACTTTCTGGACCTGGATTTGCCACCTCTGTTAGCGACTTTTAGCGATGCTTGGAGACAACGCACAAATGTTTCGGAAAATGTTTGCAAAAGACAGATGGCAACTATTTGGGACGGTGTAGCGACAGTTAGAAACTATTTGCTACTGTTTGAGAATCTTTGGCGCTTTTTGCCAACGCTTGGAACATCTTCAGTATACAGCAAAAACAAAGGAATTTACATTGCTGTTCCAAAACTTTTGGAGTCTTGAACTTTGATCCATGCAAACTTTCTTCCACTGTACTCACTAGCCTGTAAGCTCGAGACACAGTGGCAGCTTTGCAGAACACAATGATGTGCAGCTCCCAAATGCCGTGATTTTTATAATGCAAGCGATGAGACTAAAGGGGTGTGTTGTTTCTGCATCAGAGGAACAAGTTATTGCAGGATTCCACAAATATTCCACTGTGGAATGAAGACTGTGCAAAGTCAGCCTTAATGTCAGTTTGATGACAACAGCTTAGCTTTCCTAAAATGTTATTTGTGAAGTATAGCACTGTAAATCTGTGCCTGCTATATCTTCCCATCCATCCATTTTCTTAACCGCTTGTCCTCACAAGGGTCGCGGGGGGCGCTGGAGCCTATCCCAGCTGGCTTCGGGCAGTAGGCGGGGTACGCACTGAACTGGTTGCCAGCCAATCACAGGGAATTAGTGAATGAAAACATAATAAACAATTTAATTAATCTTTATTATGCTTGTGCTTGTTCTGTACTGTACCTGAGTAAAAGTACAAGTAGGTTAACAGAAAGAGAAAAAAAACTTTGGTATAAGTAAAACTCACCTTGTACAATCTTGGCTAATGAGCCACGTTAGCTAGCACACATTAGCCTGCCTGGACATCACGTTTACCAAACAAAGTCATGCAGGAATACAAGACGTTTTGATGGATGTAGTGTCCACACGCCTATAGGTGTGTAATATTATCCTCGTTATCATCACCATAGAGTTTACCACTGTAATCGATTTGGTCGTCATCTGCAGCTGCAGATGTTGTGTGAGAAGCAGAATCAGCAGCAGGTGTGTTGCCATATTAAATTCTATCAATTTGTATTGTGTGCCTCTCTCTGGACAGGTGGGAATATTCTTTGTGTGCCACAGTTCAGGCATTACATCAATAAAAAATGTTAAAAAAAAATTTTTTGGTATTGATTTATTTATTTTTATAAATAAGGTTAAAAAATATTTCTTTGTCATTAAAAAAGGTTTACTAATTGTTTGGATGAATATTTATTCATTTATTTATGTTTAAAGGAAAAGTATTATCGCTAAACGTACGTTTGGTTTCCACCAATGTACTTCCGGTTTGCGAGCAAAACAAAATGTCCGCCTTCACAGAGCAGTATATAAATGCAATTGACTGTCATCCATGTTGAATTATCAAGCAGGAGCACCTTAAGTTGTGTTTTATCATACTTTATGCATATGAGTGTGAATATTAATGCTTATTTCGTCGAAATGTTGTTACAAATCATTCAATGCACTTTTGTTTGGCGCTCCAGTTTACGTAGCGATTGACTTATTATGTTATTATGCCCCCAAATAAAAATCTGCGATAGAGTGAATCCGCAATAAGTGAACCGCAAAGTAATGAGGGACCACTGTAAAGTTATTAAAATGTGTTGCAGAGTTTGTCACTTTTTCACTCGCAACTGCCACCTCTGGCCTTAAGTGTAACTGCAGCCTCTGTGTCCAACACGTGAATGGTGCGCATGCGAGCTGGTGTAGAAAAATTGTTAACGTTAACATTTTAAATTCCACAATGCACAATAGCATATTCACTGATTTTATTTAAAAAGGGACAGTGCATATTAATGAATATTAGCATTTAAATAACCCAGATTGTAGCCGTTGGCTCCTTTCCATCTGTTGTCTCTTGCCGATCAGATCAGTGTTATTAAGTCTACTAATTACAAATATGTCGTGTCACTAAAAGGCATCTGTAGGGAGGCGTTTATGTATTCAGTGCACAAACTGCCCGAGGGGTAATTGAGGCCCAATTGGAATTTGTAGCCTGATCCTCAGGAGCATCTGAAATTTAGGGAAGAAAAGAGAAAATTTGTTCTCAACAGCAGTGTTTTTGATGTGGTAGGCAGAACAGCATAAATGCATGGTTTAAAGTGAACATGACGCAGGAGGAGAGAAGCTTAAACTTCACAAAGAATGCAAGAGTGCGGAGATCTAAGCGGAAAGAAACGTTAGAAAATACATTTCTCTCTGCTCTCCTGCAATCCGGTAACAGAAAAAATACGGTTGGGTCATAAAAGGTTTAGTGTCAGTCAATAGTTAGTGTCAGTCAATAGGATCTGCTTGATTATTGTGTGTCGTACGCCAAGCCAGTAACTCCTTCTGTAAACAAGCTTTGTCAGTTAGATGAAGAGTCCTGACACAGCAAAACTTTCACAGGCTTTTTCAGTGGTTGATCAATAATTAGAGGCATGCTCTATCTACAAAGGACAATCTGTGGGAATTACAGTGGGACCTCAGAGTTCCGTGCCTATACGTAGGTAACAAAATGTTTGTCATACCGTTGAAAACCGTGGACCGCAAGGATGCAGAAAAACTCATTGTTAATGCAGGGTTTGAATTGGGGCACGAATCGGTGGTGACTCGAATTGAGATGTGGATTGGCCATTATAAATGAATCCTGAATCAGAATTTTCGGAATTGAGTGAGAATGAGTGTCACAGGAATGTCTGAATGTGAGGAGTGCACAGCACTGTGTGCGCTCTTCGAGACCCAACACCCAGAAGTGTTTGGACATGTATGGGAATTGTTATGCTCCTCCAGTCAAAATTACAAGACCAGAATGTTCTTTTTTTTACAACAGGCATTTATTGCTGTCAAGCATGCTGTGAGAACTGTACAAAACAGAATACAGAAAACACAATATTAAAGAGCTAAATAACACAATATGATTCTCATAGAGAGAATAAAGATCTAAACAAATAAAAAAAATAATAACCTCCATTTGCCATATAGGCCTGCTAGCGAGCTAACCATAGAACACTTTTTCCAAATTCCATCGTAAATACTAACAGAAAGAGTGCAAATATGTTATTTTGTACTAGAGAGAGGTAAAATAGCTTCTTACAACAGTTACATTAGCAACTCTTCAGGCTGGCTTACGATACTCTTACAGGGAATGACGTAGCCAAGGTGTCCACTGTGGAAACAAACCCTCAAATCAAAAAAACTTACGAATGCGTAAAATGAATCTTAATATTTATGATATAATCAAACTTATTTTTAAAGCTGACTCAAATGGCAGCTACAAGAATGTTTAACCAGCTAATTAGCATTATATTAAACTGTTAAGCAATCAGTCAACAAAGCCAATATAGGCAGTGTATCAATGCCTTAATTGTTACTTCACTGTTAGCCTCTGATGTTGTTCTAGCACAAAGGGAGTTTGCAAACGTGGATGCTGGACCGAAGAGACAAATCCTGTGAGGTTATCTTAGGACTAGTTAACTGGTATGACAGAACACGGATGGATTTAAAACTTTAACAAAAGCAAAAAAGCATCCTAGGTCCTGCCAGTGTACGGTGAGGGATCCTGGAATTTAAATTATTTTAAACTAAAAAGGAAAGCCTTTCCGAAGTTTGACGCATCCACGCTAGCGCTTCTGCCGCATACAGTATTTAGTATACTTGAATATGAGGCTTGATAAAGCGCTTTGGACAACATATATCGTGTAGATAAAGCGCTATATGAGTGCACTGCATTTACCATTATGAGCAAATTCGATTTTTCTTTTTTGGGGGTAGGACTAGTAGCAAAATTACTTCGTACCGGTAGTACCCGTTCAAGTTGACTGGTTAAACGGTAAACAAATATGCAAATGCAGATTTTAAGTGCGAGTCCAAGCTCTAGTTTGAATCACTGCAGTTATTTGCATATTTCTGCTTTGCAACCTAACATGGCAAATATTTCATCCTGTAGATTTTATAGCTATTCGGAGAACAACAAAAGTTATAAGAAACTTGAGATTTGTGTAGCATGCATGACTGTTTGTGAAGATGGTGTATTATTGTCATTAGCAAGGGAGCTGTTCATTGCTATGAAAGGGTACAAGAAGTATAAACACTTTTACGACTATTACTCTTTAGTTTCTACAGCAAACAGAAAACCGGAGGAGATGACAATAACAGAATCACGCCACATAATCTATTTTATGTCCGCTCATCGTGTAGAACATTCCATTAGTGTCTCTGCCAGGCTCACATTGCACTCTGGCAATGACCAGCGGAATGAAAAGAAACTTCCACATAGAGTAACAGATCCAGATGCCAGAATCTGTCTGACTTGGTATGTGGGTAGGCTTTAACCATGTACTTTTATTTGTGGTGATAAAGTAACAATACACAGAAACTCTAAAGTTACATTTAAATATTTCTCTTTACAAAGTCATTATTAAGATGAAGTGTGCGATGATGATAAGGCAACTGGAAGATGAACATCCACCCGAGAGTGGGAAAGGACTAGAAAACGGAACTAACTAAACATATCACTGTCTCTTCGTGAAAACAGGCAGAACAAAGACAACACTAACCCTGCAGCAACCTTACTTGTATGCCCTTAGGTTTGTTCACTCAGACGCAACCCAGAACATAAGTGCCTTTTAAAATCAGCCACGGGGCATTGCAAAATTGTAACATTCAGTTCACTTTCAACTATGCACTGATGCAAGCTTTAAAAAGAGCTATCCATCTCTGTTTGTCTCGTCGCTTTACCATTATTTTTAATAGAGCAGTTATTATGTTCAATATCATTTCAGATGTCTTCATGTCATTGAACAAAATTAAGATTAGTGGTAATGGATAGAAACACATTTTGCTCTGTGTTTATCAATGTTATGCTTACTCTAGGTCTAAAGTGCATAGTGTGTGTTTAGTCTATGGAAGGAAGACATATCCACTATCCATTTGTCTATAATACATTTGAAGAAATATATTTAAGTGTGTTGAACAGGACTCATGTTTAACCATCAATTTCCTCTCAAGTCCAAACAACTCAAATCAAAAACTGCTTTTAAGTATAGTTTGCCAAAAATAATATAAACATCAGTAAAGATAAACTTGCATAAATATTTTAGTAAATAAAAATGTTGTGCTTTTGAGATTCAAGTCCTGTTTTGCCTCCCTGCTTCCCTGCTTGTGGGTCCTCAACCACATACATCCCCAACAAATATTAAAGGGGAAGTCAACCCCCCCCCCCCCCCACCCCAAATTTCTTCACAATAATATGCTCTATGCAGCCCCCACTAGTTGTGGGAATGTTATTGTGATTTTTATTCTCCACACTTTTTTGCCGTGTAACAACTTCCACATAATGCTTCCGATTTACACCATTCAAATTGCTTAAAAGGAGTATATATCATCTGATTCCACATTAATTACAGTATTCACACAATTCAACATTAAATATCAACTTTTCCCCATTCATTTTCAATGGGACAGACATAAAAATTTTGAAAGTCCCACTATCTACGCCCCTTTTCCATACATATATTGCATTGTCCGGTAACCAGGAGGTCATGGGTACGAATCCCACCTTCGACTGTACATCGCAAATATATCCATGGCCATTATGCTAAGTGATATACATGTATACCAACTGACTACCATATCAAGAAATGCATTAGAATTTCACTTTCAGCTTTCAGCATCAGATGACACGTTTCAAAATAAATACGCCATTAACCATGATTTTTGAGCAAGTCACGTTAGCCCAGTGGTTAGAGCAAGTACCTGCCTGTGTTCAAACCCCGCTTGGAACACATTTTAGTAATTTATCTTTCAATTTATTTCATAAACACATGCAAATCTTAGCATTCAGCTAATAGCATTCAGCTTTTCAGCATTCCCACGCAAGTCCTGTAGAAATTGCACTTTGTCTAGTCTAAATATGGTATTCTGATTAATATTGCGTGGAATATGACTTAACTCTTTGACCGCCAAAAACGTTTAATAACGTTTAGTAAAATCCTACGGAGGACCGCCAAAGACGTTAAAAGACGTTCAATAACGTTTAGTAAAATCCTACGGAGGACCGCCAAAGACATTAAAAGACGTTCACTATGTTTTTTTTTTTGTTTTTTTTTGGAAACGGGTGGAGGAAAGCCTTGGCCAGCTGTGCTGAAAGTATCAAGCAGAACTAGTTAATGTAATGCCTATTTTTGGGCACTAGATGGCAGCGGTGACTCTCTCTGGACAAGATTGGGTAGGCGTCAGTAGAAGGCGTGAGGCGGAGTTAGAGTGTTGAGGGGAGAATGGCTGAGAAAGCGAAAATGGCGACCGGTTGCAAGCAGCTCACGCTTGAGCATTTTTTTCAAAGACGAAAAGCATTGACCAAAGAGCACATTGATGACGACGATGATGATGATGGTGACTCCGAGGTTGACGCCGAAGTTGGAAGCGTTGACGCGGCGGCTATGATCACGTCATAAAGCCTCACCGGCTAGCGATGCTAACGCCGGAAAACGCGGAGCACAACCGAGCACTTCTGCACAGGCGGACGTTCAATCGGACGACGAAGAGTACCCCGAGTCCAATGCATATTCATCGGAGTGGGTACAGTCTGATCACGGAGAAGACACTGGTTATGGACTACGATGCCACCATGAATGGAGCGGATAAGATGGATCAGAACATCTCTTACCACCCGGTATAGGAACTGAAGGACATGAGGAAGCCAGACGTAATACCACCGTAACGTCACCGTATCATGATCCTGATAGTAGACTTGATGGCAACATGGCCAAACACACACTGCAGTATATACTTGCTATTCCCCGGAAAAAAAGGCGGCAAGAAAGTGTAGCGTCTGCACGCGAAGGGGCAATCGCAGTGAAACTAATCTGTTTTGCAAATCCTGCTGCGTCCACTTGCACGCAGGGGAGTGTTACAAAAAGAAAAACTGTAGCTGAAACATCGACACAATTGTAAATAGTACCACGGTTGCACACATTTGTAAATAGTTTGCCAAATTGTTTTGTCAAATTGTTACACTGTTGAATGTAAATAAACGTATTTTGCTATCAAAAAACACTTTTTCATTGTTGGTGGTAGTGTTTTACAGAAGTAAAGCACTGTTTAGGTGTTTGTGGCATCATTCATGGGGAAAAAAAAGGTGTCAAATTCACTAGAGTGCATGAAATAATATTGTTTCACAAAAAGCTTGATTTCTCCGTATTTTGTTTCAAAACAGAGCATTTGGGTGAAACTAACCATTTTTCTACAGCAAGTGGCAAAATGGCCGCCCCCTGAGATGGATCAAAACGGCTGGATTTTGCTTCATAACTTATATTACATAAATGTAATATTAATCAGAATGTCATGTTTAGATGTGTAAGGTCACAAACATATTATTGTCAAGAAATGTTTAAGGTTGACTTTCTCTTTGAAAGAATATATTTCCTTACTGATTGACTTACTGGTACAAGTATCAGTATATTAATAGTATACAGTACTAATATCCTAGACACAAATAGATAAACCCATCATGATATACAAAGCAACATTATTCTGCTATTAAAACTCAAAAATTCCTCTAATGGCATTTCCATGTTAGCTACAATTGCAAATTTCAAAAGAAGATGCACATTTACATATTTTATTGCTGACACTAAGGACACAACATAGACATATAACTAGAGCAAGTTTGATATTGCTCTACAAACCAAATTCCCCAAGAAGTTGGGACACTATAACAATTGTGAATATAAACTGATTGCAATTATGTGGAAGTGCCACGTTTTAATATTTTATTCAGAATAGAACATAGAGAACAGGTCAAAAGTTTAAACTGAGAAAATGTGTAATTTTAAGGGGAAACTATGTTGATTTTAAATTCCATGATGTCAACAAATCTCCAAAAAGTTGGGACAAGGCCATTTTCACCACTGTGAGGCATCCCCTCTTCTTCTTACAACAGTCTGCAAACGTCTGGGGATCGAGGAGACAAGTTTCTCAAGTTCAGAAATAGGAATGCTGTCCCACTCTTGTCTAACACGCGTCTCTCTAACTGTTCAACTGTCTTGGGCTTTCTTTGTTGCACCTTCCCCTTTATGATGCGCCAAATTTGCTCTAGAAGTGAAAGAAGTGGCCTGCAGGCTGGCCATTTCAATACCCGGATCCTTTTCCTACGCAGCCATGATGTTGTAATTGGTGCTGCATGTGGTCTGGCATTATCGTGTTGAGAAATGCAAGATCTTCTCTGAAAGTGATGAAGCCTGGATGGGAGCATATGTTGTTCTTGAATCTGAATATACCTTTTTGCATTGACGATGCCTTTCCAGATGTGGAAGCTGCCCAGGCCCCACGCAACCCTATAGGATCACAGATGTAGGCTTATAGAGTGCTGAAAACAACTTGGGTTGCCCTTGTCCTCTTTAGTCAGTATGATATAGCGCCCCAGTTTTCCACAAAGAACTTCGACTCGTGATTTGTCTGACCACAAAACAGGTTTCCACTTTGCCTCACTCCATTTTAAATAACCCCTGGCCCAGAGAAATGTCTGCGCTTCTTGGTCTGCTTTAGAAATGGCTTCTTCTTTGTACTGTAGAGTTTCATCTGGCAACGGCGGCTGGCACGGTGGATTGTGTTCACCCACAATGTTTTCTGGAAGTATTGCTGAGCCCTTTCTGTGATTTCTCTTACAGTGAGCATTCCTGTTTGCGGTGCAGTGCCGTTTAAGGGCCCGAAGATCATGGGCATCCAGTATGATTTTTTGGCCCTGACCCTTACACACAGAGATTGTTTCAGATTTTCTGAATCTTTGGACGATGTTACGCACTGTAGATGATGATTACTTCAACCTTTTTGCAATTTTACGCTGGTAAACACCTTTCTAATATTTCTCCACTATCTTTCTGCGCAACATTAGAGGAATTGGTTATTCTCTACCCATCTTTGCTTCCGAGAGCTCTTCTTATTCTCCAATCAAGTTCCCAATGGACCTCATTAGTGCAATTGACTTTTCCAGACTCTTATTGCTATCCGTCCCAACTTTTTTGAGATTTGTTGGCACCATGAAATTTACAATCAACATATTTTTCCCTTAAAATTATACATTTTCTCAGTTTAAACTTTTGACCTGTCATCTATGTTCTATTCTGAACAAAATATTGAAATTTGGCACTTCAGTTTTTATTTACAATTTGCATAGTGTCCCAACTTTTTGGGAATTGGGTTTGTTGTCTGGATATATTTTAGGCTTTTAGTAAATTATTGCATTTTAATGTATGTAATTAGCATGTTTACCTTTTTGTGACAGATTAAAATTGTTAAGGTCTGTCTAAAAGTATATTTTCATATAAAAATCTCTAATGTGTGGTGCTACACCTCATACATATTTGATTGGCCACCATGCAACATGAATGAGGATGGTCGGATTGATGAAATTCTGCAGTGTTTCTTTTTACTTCTCTGCATGTGCTCATCAGCATGTCAATGTATTTTTTCAATGGACATTTGATCACATCATAATCATTAACCGTTTTTACAAAGCTCTACATTGTGCCAATGTACAAAAACTCTTGTCTGTTTACATAATTGCTTGCACTGTCGTGGTGCAACATGACTTTGGTGTCTCTCTTGGATTATAATTTTTTTTAATGTAACTGTGAAGTGGGAATTTCGCATCGATAGCAATAAGATAGTGTGAGACAACAGCGTCTGTCATCTCCTCTGACTCATCTCCTCAGCCGGAGAGGAGATGAGCTGCACGACATCACATGCTGCTTAGCACAGAGGCAAGTCACCTCCTAATAAAGACCATTAGCTGCTTTTGCTTTGCATTACTTGCTTTGACACTTGGATTATGGTGACGTTACTTTTTTGACAGAGGCAATACCAACATGTCTCATCCAACCAAAGCTCTGCCAGCTCTGCAGTGTTAGTATACTGTGAGTGGCTCAGTGTCAGAGAGCCTAAAGCCGAGGAGCTCAATAGGTTGCAGATGCAGAATACAGTAGTAAAATAACATTTAACTCATTCAAACCCCAAAATGTATAAATATGTTTTTAATATTTTGTCCTACACTCCCAAAAACGTATTTAGACGTTTTTTATACTAGCATACAGAAAGTTTTGATACAGCTTCTAACATGAAGAGGTCGCTTACGGCAAAGATAGTTATTACAAAAAACAGCCAGCATGTGGCAGCAGAGTATAAGAGACCAACCAGGGCCATGTTGCAACAAGCTCTTTTTGCCAGTGTTTTCAACAAGTTTGTGAATAATGATGAAACTTAGCTATATTCTAATGCTAACTGATGCAAAACGGAAGCAGATACAAATGTACTTTTTCACCCTGATGAAAGAAGAGACTCTAATCTTTCTTTTGGTAGGTTCCATGTTCTTATAGCAATAGAACACAATATTCTGTGGGCCTTGCAAAATCAGTCAAAATCCAGAAAAACAGTTGAGAGTGAAGGTGGTTGCTTCAGTAAAAATGGCTGGGAGTAAATGAGTTAATGATTAGTTTTAGAATTCCTGAGATACTAGATCAGTGGTTCTTAAGATGGGTTCAGTCGAACCCTAGGGGTTTGTTGAGTCACTCACACCCGACTCATATGAGCTTAGCCAGTATTGGCTGCAGGTTTATTATTGTAATCCCTTCGTACTATCGGGCAAAAAACGAAAGTAGTCGGACGAATATGTGCAATATGAATTCACATGTATAATGCATTGTTTCCCACCGATTTGAAATGTACTTGGGTGTGGGTGGACTCGAGGGCATATATTTATTTTATTTTATTTTATTGAAATCTACTTGGGTGGCCAGTTTACTTGGGTGGCCCGCCCAAGTATTAACATGGTGTGGGGAAACACTGTAATGGAATGTATGGTATTCCACAGGGTTCAATTCCGAGGCCTCTGCTGTTTTCATTGTATCTGCTGCCCCTGGGTTCCATCTTAAGAAAACACAGTTTTAAAGTGCTCTAAATTAGGGATAGACATAAAAAAGGTGAGAAAAGGTCAATCTAAAACCTCAGGGAACTATTTATTTAAATTTTCAGTTAACTTCATAAGCAATGCTGCTGACCCTGGGAAACCTTGTGTTTTTGTTCGACATTAAAACAAAAATGTTCTTTTTTTTTGAAAGTTGAAGATTTCAGATGTTTAAAAATTTTGGGGAAAAAATATTTACAGTAGAAAACTATAGAGAGCTGTGGTATTTACTTGTTTAAGTTTCCAATTAACTTTTTAAAATGTACTGATAACCTTGGGAGCTCCCTGAACATTTTGTAAGAAATTTAAAATGATTATCCATTGTCTAAGATTAAAAAATAATAAATGAATAATTTAATATAATAATAATAATAATAATAATAATAAATACATTCTGAAAAGTTTAGAAAAATTGTTCAATAAACATGCTTTAAGACATTGCAAGTCAAGATTAGCATTTGTATTTAAAAAAATGTTTTACCCCCTTTTCACTGAAAATGAATATTGGCTCCGAATATTGGTTATCAGCTTTCTTGACTACTGATAATTGGCATCGGTATCGACCCTGAAAAAAACTTAGCGATCTATATCTACTATAAATATAGAGTTGAGTTGAGTGATTGGTCAGCATTTTTCTTATTGTTTTGACACACGTTACCTTACCGATATCAATAAATAGACATTTGAATCAATGGGGTGGGGGGTGGGCGATTATGTGGCCCTTTATGATTTGTATTCAAGTACCCCTGGCCTGAAGCTTAAGAAACATTATGTATTTGCAGTTTGCGGAAAGATGAAAGAAAAGGCTCCAAACTGAAGGGCTTAGATTAACATTTGACTGTGCTTTAAGTTGTGGCATGAATAATGCAAGGACAGCGCAGTCTCACTGCAGCCATGCACAGAAACATTGGAATGTTCGTGAGGAAAGAGAGAACAATACCGAAGCGGAGTCTTTCTCTGATCTGTGCCCCACAGGGAAACTGCTCACAGCATTGCAAAGTCGTTCAATTACTTTCATCAGGTCTAAGGCCTGCCACAGCAACGCCGGGCTCAATTACTTGTGAAACAATGCTGCCGGGATTGATTCTGATATGCGTCACGCTGGGAAAAATAAGACCAAAGTTTGCAAAAAGCAGTCTTTATTTAATTTTTTGTTCTAGGATCCTTCCCACAGACTCATAACTCCGAGGAAAGAAACTTTTGCTTAAAAAACAAAAAACAAATATTTCATGATTTTAATCTGTTTATGGCTGACACCATTTTGACTTACTACACGAACAGTAGCTTCTGCGCATGTGTGCAGGCTAATCGGCTAACCGCTATCTATAAAGTTTGTCCTAGCCAGTCCGTATTCCCACCGTACGTTAAGGAATCCTGATTATAATAATCAATTTTAAACTAAGAAAAACGTATTTGGCGGTAGAAGATGGCAGCCAAAGTGCGGCAGCATAGTCTTCAGTTCAATATGTAGTTTTCAAATAAGTGAATGTGAGGCACTGTAAAGCACTTTGGGCACCTTATGGTGTAAATAAAGCGGTATATAATGTATAGTATGACGTCTTTGAGTCCACTGTTTGAGAAGGAAGGACTGGTCTATATGTACCCTGCAATTAACTGGCAACCAAACCAGGTGAAGATGGATGGAAAGATGGATGGATGGATGGTTAGAATTAAGGGTCTTTGTGGTGATAGAGGACCCAAGTGCAGGAATCTCCAAAATTATTTACCAAAAAAAACAATAAAAAACTTTTAATTATAAATTATTTGTAATACATTTATAAAAAAATTTTTTTTTTTAAAACAAAAACAAAACAAAAAGCAGTAAAACAAGATTCAAAGAAACAAAGCAAAACTGGTCTAAGGGAACTTGACTGTTGAAGAGACCCACAGACTGACAGGAAGCAGCAAATTAAACACAAGATAACTAACAAGACAACGAGGTCCACCTGGACAAAACAACAGCAGCTGAAGGGAGCTGATTGGTTGACACAAAGGACCAGGCTGACGAGTCAAGAACAGGTGGAAACAAAAACCTTGAGCCGTTCAGACTGACATAAAACAAAAGTCAGATACAGGTCGCATTTGGGCAAAAAAAATCAATATGGGTTGCATTTGCCTCCAGTGTTTAATGTAGCCTAAGTTGTTGTTTTTCTGCCTTATCTAAAACTATTCATAAGGGGCTCATAGTTAAGTGGAGGAGACAGACAAGAGGACTTGAGATAGTCTTAAAGGCTTGTTACATAGCAATCTACTCTCGTAGGAGCTAAAAATAAAACCAGCCTTCCTCAGAGTCTGACACGTTTCCAATGACATCATACAAACTGTTGTACTTTATTTTACGTACTTCTTCCACCTTTTGACCTTATTGTAACATTTTCCTACCCGCTATCCACAGAGACCACAGCTCAACAATAAAAGTGGATTAAGAGAGCCAGTTTTGTGGCTTTACGTCATTTAGAATTGCATGACTGCAGACTAGTGATAGCAAGCTGATCTGGCACTGAACTCCGAGAGAGTGCATTCGCACATAGAGACGACTGTGGAGGGACGGCGGAACCTCGTGCATGGAGATGATAAGACATCCGCTCATGTGTCACATTGTGTTGTCAGTTGTGTTGCAATGCCTGGTAAGGATATCAGGGCCTCGCTTGGATCACATTGAGAGAGATTATATACCGTTGTGGATGTGCGGGCAAATCACGCAGAGATAAATAACCACGCATGTAACTCGACTTTAACCCCTGGGCGTTATTTTATTTTGAAATGGCTTGGTCAGAACCAACAAAAAGCCAAAAAATGGTCAAATAACGCCCAGGGGTTAAGATGTAAATGTTTGCCTTTCAATGACCAGTAAATGGAAAGTAAGAAGTTTTTAGCCACATTTTGCCACATGCAGAGGTTCTATGACACTTTGGCAAATCAAGTATGCTTTTGAGAAATGTGTCATTTTCAGAGGTGGCAAATCCAGGTCCAGAAAGTAAATACCCTGCCACAGTTTGGCTTTAGCCCCTGGTGCTAGCTAGCTAGCTAGCTCCCTACCAGGTAATTGAGCACCATGGGAGTTAGCTAGGAAGCTAGCTAGCTAGCATCTGAGGCTAAAGTCAATGTGGCAGGATTTTTACTTTCTGGACCTGGATTTGCCACCTCTGGACATTTTCATACATTTGATGTGTGTTTATTTGTACCTCATATGAAAGAAACCACAATTTCATTTTCATTCAGTAGTATAAACAAAATGAAGGCAAAGTCAAATCAGCATTTAATAGTTTATTACTTTCTTCAGCAAGATGAAAAATAAACCTGAAGTCTTTTATTGTAGAAGACTGTGAAGAACTACGGGGTTATTCTAAATTACCCAGAAAGCAGTCTGCAAACGAAAACACAAACAAACAAGCTTACAGAAATTGTTCCTCTTGCTTAAGAATAAATAATGGTCCACTCCCATCATTTCTCATCATCCTTCATGTATCCGAGGCTCCAAAATAAAAACAACTCATTGGCATTTAGGGCCATATTGATCCATAATATTAATAAAGATCATCTTATTGACTTGAGTCTATCATCTATGTAACATGTATGCTCTGGATGGTGCAACCCTAAAATGTGTCCGTTATCTGTCATTGTGCTACAGTCTACGTTTCCTCTTTTGTGTTTCAGAAGCTATAAGGCAAAAGCCCCAACACATATTTGCTAGGGATGGGCGATACGTGACCTTATTTCAAGGTAATTTTAGTACGTACTCAGGATGCATCCGTTTCTATGGCCAGGAACTACAAATGACAAATTAGAAGAATAGAAAATTGCTCTTATTTTCACAGAAAAATTTAACAAAAAATATTTTATTGAGTTGAAAATGTGCACAGTGAGGTGGCAATTGCAACATTTTAGCCTTGATATTTATTGGTGAAGAACACCGCCACTAACAGATTTATTTTGCTTTTCATTTTTTACCATGGTCTACGACAACTGCGTGGAGCAACTCTATTTGAAACATGGTGCCGCCACAGCATTAAGAGAACAAGCCTTTGAAGGTTTTTTTGAAAGAAAAAAAATGACCCCAAAATGGAGCTGGCTCTTGTTGGGCTGCCATTAATTACAGCAACTGCATATATCATAATGGTGAGTTGAATTTATTTCATTTTTATTGGTTTTGTTTGCCGGTCCGTCAAAATTTGTCTACCACATATAAAATATACCAACCTCAACTTGCCAGTAGATGAAGACCTGGATAATAAAATGATAAGTAGGGCTGCTCGATTATGGGGAAAAAATAATAATCACGATTATTTTGGCAATAATTGAAATCACGATTATTCAAATGGTTATTTATTGTTTGGTACAAAACAAGAAAATGTTTTAAGCATTTAAAAATATCAAGACCAATTAAAAAAATAGAAACACTATAATTATGTAAGTTCCTTTTGGACCAAACATAATTTATAATATAAATTATAATATTTATTTATTTATGTAGGACAAAACTTGAAGTTGGAGTGCAGCATGTGCACTGTGCAGTAGGACAATCATTATTTTTTGGGTGCAATACAAGAAAATGTTTAAACATAAAAAAACAAATAAAAAATATTATGACAAATAAAATTATTTGAAACACTATAATTATGCAAGTTCCTTCTGGATGAAACAAAAAATATTAAATGTATAAATTTAAAAAACTAAAAAATGAGTATTAGTATTAGTATCTTTTTTTTACGATTATGCTGATTTTGTAATTGTGGAGCGTAATAATTGAAATTGTAATTGAATTTCGATTAATTGCACAGCCCGTATAATAAGCCAAAAATTCATAAGTAACATTAGATCTTCCATCCTTCAAGTACTACAGCACAATGTCAAGCAGCGAGGCCAGTTTGGCTGTTTCAAGAGTTCTCACGGCCGTTCGGGGACACAGTGGTCCCTGAGCGGCCGTCCACTCCTCTTTTGTCTGGCGTGTTCTGTATTTAAGACGACAGGGCTCACCACCTCTCATGCTTGAAGCACGCATCTTCACTGGCGACTGCGGGGTCAGCCTTGAAGAAAAAAAAAGTTTAAAGTGCCAGCAGGTTGACAATATTTTTTTAAATATCAGTAACTTTGTCCATTGTGAGGTGTAGATCTCTTTATATAGATTTGGATGCTATATAAAGTGTACTTATGACTTAGCAACTGAGTAAGGTGATGGATGTAAGGAAAAATGGCTTCCTTTCAAGCTCTTGTAATCTTTATGTTGTCCATTCAAAATTTATAGCCTCATGCAAGAAACTGCACGGCGCAGAGATTCATGACTTGGAGGCTAAACTAGAGAGATCCAACTTCATGATTCTGTTTGAATAGCAGAGAGAGCGACCCCCATACCCACCCTCTTCTTACTCCTCACACTCCCTCCTCTCTGTCTTGGCGACTTCTGCGCTAATACATGACTGCAAGCCTGAGATGAGAGTGGAAAAGTCAGGGAATCTGTGAAGCTCCTCACATAATTTTCACACTGCACTGACCACACACGCGCTCATAAGCTGCACCCTAGTAATGGACAGATCAATTTAGTATGCATAAATATAGCTTAGCATATCCTCCCTTCTCTGTAACAAGCTCATCGGTAAACGAGAGTGAGAAGTCAATAAGAGCCAATTTTTTGTTAAATGTACACAGGAAAAATACCAGTGCTCAATTGACTCCCACAGAGTTGATTTTAACATTTTTTCAGAGTTTTTATAGCTACACATTCTCCAAAGTTAAATCAACACTTTTAAAATAGTTAAATATTTAACATTTGGAGGGAGTACGTTTTTAACTCACTAAGCAGAGTTAAATTAACACTACAAGAGTACACAAGTCATATATATATATATATATATATATATATATATATATATAATTAGGGGTGTGAATCTTTGACTGTCTCATGATTCCGATTCGATTCCAATTTTTGTGTCTGCGATTCGATTCAGAATAGATTTTTGATTCTAAATTATTTGATTGACAATGATTTCTCCTTCAATTTATAGATGTGCAAATAATCATCATGGTCTACTCCAGTCTGACTCGCTAATGCTAATTAGCGCGCTACTCGTGGCACTTTTAGCACTCAAAAAAACGGCTATTCATAAAAAACTCTTCAAGAATGTATACAGAGAAGCATGTTAACATTACTCACCGTCATATGCTCTTCCTACACTGCAACAAAACAACGTTTATTGGCATAACTTGATCGTGACTTTTTCGTTCTACTCTCTAATGTGGCTATAACTTAACAGTGTGTCAGAAAGCGCGGAACCACACTGCCCCTAGTGACCAAATCGTGTACAACATGAACAGCACTCCCAATAAAGGCACACACAAACAACGCCAAGACAGTATCAAATAATTTGAAATTTAATTTTGGGACATTTAAAATGGATTCTGAATTGAACTAAATGTGAATCACGATTCTTATGAGAATCAATTTGGCATACACCTAATAACAACAATAATAATAATAGTAATAATAATAATAATCGTTCTATGTAAATTCCATGTGTTCAAAGTACATCAGTTATTCGACAAGTTTTGAATATCATCATTACACTGCAAACTAGTCCAAATTTAAATTGAAAACTTCAACTTTAACCCACCTCTTTTGAAGAGAGCATTTGAAGCATGTTACTGTTGACTACAATCACTTCTGTGAGTGAAAATGACTTCATGGGCCCAAAATCCTTTTGTTTGATTAGCTATGATGCACATGCGCAGTAATGTTCATGTGGGTCACCCGTGATGTAAACAGAAGCACTGTGGATAAGCTAGTGTCATGGCTAACCGGTGTTAGCAAAAGAGTTCGAAAGATTTCATCAAAAATATTTCATGCAATTGCAAACCTGCCTGTCATGTCAACGCGGCGGTAAAAAAAACAGCATCTAAAAAAATTCTGACATAGGGACTGCCGTGTCTGGAAGCTAGCGTTAGCATACGGTGTGTTTTGACGTAACGTGCCATCAATTTAAGTTTCAACGTGATAAATAAATGATGTCAGGAATGCTGGTACAAGCTACATGTTTTATAACAGTTTAATGTACATATTAGGGTTTTTCTTCTTTTTCTTTCTTTTTGATTTGCACATTCCTAAGAGTATTCAAGCTTGTAAGCTAACAATGGTTACATAAGAGGCCGAGATTTATATATGGACCTATTAGGCAACTACTGGCAACTACTATTGGTGACAAACCAAAAAGGAACAGGCAGGATAAAAGTCTTATCTAAAGTTTTTGTTTGTTTGTATTATTATTCTGCATATGTGCTAAATCAGAGTGTCTAATATACATTGGTTGACAAGTGACAGCCTCTCACAATATCATTATTGATGACTACATAATGTTGAGAGGTGTACCATAATAAATATATAGTGTTCTGCAAACGCATTTCCTAAAGTAGGAGTGTGTTGACTGATTTTAGCTCAACTGAATCCATGTTAACATTTTAATTTTTTTGTAACGTTTTGCAATATCTTTGCAGTCATTTTCAGTCGCCCTACATGATCTCTGGAGAATGTTAAGTTGTCATCAAGGTAAACGGAAATTAACTTGGATCACTGCCAAAGTGTTGGTGAGACCAAATGTGGTTGCTGCCACCATACTTTTTCTTCACACCCCTGCGGATTTGACCAGATGGCTTAAAGTTTAATTGTGTTTCCTCTAGCGAGTAATATTTTCACTACTGGCCTTCACCTTCTGCGAGATGTAATTCATTTTAGTGAAGATGCTGTTGTAAACGCAAAGCAATATTTGTTCAATAAATTGACTGTGCTTTCATAGCTTTATTTATACTCACTAATAAAAGCTGTTTAAAACCTGGGTTTTTTTATGTTTTTTTTTTCCGATAATAACCCACTAATTTAAAGGAAGCCAAAAATGTTTGTAGATGCCACACAACAAACTTACATTAGAATAAACTCTTTTTTTTTTAATCATTGTACAGTAGTTTGTTTTTGGACAAGCAATTATTATGTTAGCGATGATGCTAGTAGTAGAGCCTGGTACACACATGAATATACTGTTTTGTTTTGTTTTTAGCTTTGAGCAATTAAAAATGTGTAATTTTCACATTATTTATCTTTCAATTGACTTCATAAGCACACGCAAAAAAAAAATGCATTCAAATCTTAGCATTCCGCTTTTTAGCATTCCCACGCAATTTCTACAGAAATTGCACTTTGTCTAGATGTCAAAGATATTCGACCTTGACCTGTAGTTCTTTTTTAGGCCGGCTCCCATCTTACAACGCGGTGTGTTGAACATGCTTTAGAACTATGATGCCAGAAAGACACACAGCTATAAATATTGCTGATCGTCTGTCAGAGATAATCAAGGAGTGCGCCAGCAAATATGCCAGCATCATGACATTAGCCATTCAGCTACTTTGTAAAAAGTTCTAAAAGATCTGGGACGCACTCTGCAGCTGGCGATAAAGTCTGTTGTAGTTTTACCTGATGTGCTGAAGGCTATTGATGCAGCACGGTGAGTTGTGAGCCAATTTCCTCACTCCCACAGCACGGCAGGAACAGCTTGGCGTAAGAGCCAACAAACCTCTACATTTGCTACTCTCTTGCGGAATTCAACATTTGCCAGGCTCGAACGGATCACCTTTCTTACGACTCGTCATCTGCTTGTTAAGCTAAATTGAGTTTTGTGACTTATAGGAAGCGTAATGAGTTGCAAGTTATTCCCATTTACATTTAGTCTGATCCATGGGAAAAAGAGCCAAAGCGTTTAAACCAGACAATGTGAAAACAAGGACAGGCATGATACTGTTCAATGTGTGTGATTGTTTTAGAGCTCATCCCCCTGAAGGCTAAAATATCAGTCACATCCATCACAAGGGAATATCATATCTGCTGTTGAGGACTGAATCAAAGTGGATACTGCTGGAAATCTGGAAAGAGAAATAATTCACTAGTCTAGATCAGAATGCCACAAAGCCAAATTTAAACTGTTTTCAACTGAATAATGAGGGCTAAATTACATTAGGAAAAGTTCCCATGCATGTGCAGTAAATTGGTGATTAGTGGAAGTGCTTGAAGGCCTCACCGTGCGTGTACAGTTGCTTCCCTGCAAGGACATGTCAGTGTGGTCACAACAAATTGGTAGAGACGTGATGTCCTCACATAGACCAGGAATGAAGCCTTAGGGAAGAACAGCATTATGCAGACCCTGGCACAATTCCCCAAATATTATACCAGTTTCAGCCCGGAGTTTGGTTGACTCATCTATATTAGACTTTTACAGTTATTATAACAACCACAGACAGCTCACCACTAAATCACGAGGCTGACTGCTGACACATAAGGGCGACGGACAGTCTACATATATACGATTCACAGTTGCAATTTAAGTCTTCATAAAACCTTGTAAAGGTTTGTGACCGAACCCTCCGAGGAAAAATATGCAGCAAATGACAACCACCCAGAAAGGTTTGGAATTGCCTCGATGACACAAGATAGTGACTAAGCATTTTTTCTAGTAGACAAGAATTGTCTCCTCCCCTCACTTCCAAAGATTCCCTTGGTTATAATCCTCAAAACCAACCTGATTATTGGTATGCATGTGATTTATTTACAAATGCACCAATAATATATGGTCTAAATGTTCTGTTTATAATTTATGATAGTTCCGTCCTTCTGTTATGTTTCAAATAATCTCTGATTCATCAGCGGCAAAATCTCATCAATACTTTATCTGCTATTGAGAATATAACACATTGTCATATTGAAAGTACGTCGCGCTTAATATCCCAAAAATAAGTTTTTGCATTTGTCAAAAAGGAGTACAATGTGGATAAGATTCAAAATTGCCTTAAAAGACAATGTTAACTAACTAACCTACGGCTTGAAAAAGTAACTTAGTTACTTCACACATTACTTCCTTTTAAAAGTAACTAAATTAGATTACAAGTTACTTAAATATATACGTTTGGCAGATACCGACAACTCTGCTTAACAAAAATGACAGTTGTGCTATTTTATCAGAAGTGAATGACTTTTAAGATTATTTTTTTTTATTATTAAAAATAAAACAAACACATCCTTTTTGACTGATAGTAATTATTTTCATTTAAAAAATAATGTATTTTCTGGATTTCACTTCTACATCAATGGGCTACTTGTTTTTTGTTTTTTTCTTAAAAATTTGTTCTAGACTTAACTTTAAAAAAAAACATTTTTTTTATAAAATATAAAATAAAAGCAGTGTTGTTGTTTTTTTACTTGATATAATTAGCCATTAATGTACATTGTTTATAAATATAACAATTATATTTAATCGAACGTGAAGGACTTTAAAGATTTTTTAAATTAAAAATGAAATAAACACATTATTTTTGACTGATAGTAATTATTTAAAAAAAATAATGTGTTCTGGATTTTACTTTTCATTAATGGGCTACTTTTTTTATTATTACTTCTGGACTTAACAAAAATACATATTTTTAAATAAAATATCAAATAAAAGCATTTTTATTTTTTTTATTTTGCTTGACATAATTAGCCATTAATGTAATGGCAAAAATGTACATTGTTTATAAAGAAATAATATATATATTTGATCGGAAGTGAATGACTTTTAAGATAAAAAATAAAATTAACATTCTTTTTGACTGATTTTTTATTTTTTTTAAAAAGTGTATTTTTTGGATTTTACTTTACATCAATGGGCTTCTTGTTTTTAATTACTTCTAGACTTAACTTTTTATATATATATATATATATATATATATAATATGTAAAATAGGCTCATGACAGTTTTCTGTGAAAGGCAATTCTGAAGTGATACCGAGCGGAAGGAAAACATCCTGTCACCAAGTCCCTGTGTCTTGAATGGTGCTCAAGAAATCCAACATCATTATCCAATCCAACTAGACATATTGCTGAGGAGTGTGCAAAGTACCAGGAAGATGAAAGGTCAAGCTTGTTCACACTTAATGATTGAAACTGTTATTTTATTGAGAAGACTGGATGACTTTTTTGGCATACTTGAACCCCTTTTTTGCAGAATACTTAAAGTGGCCCAGATACTATCTCCAAGCTCCAGCAGCCCCCACATAAGTTGAGTTTGAGATGTAGTCTGATTACTTGACTGGTAAAATGCGTTCGATTTGTCATTCATACACATTTTGTTTATACACAAAAAAGCAATGAAACGAGAGCTAATGCTGCCGACCTATGTACATTACAGACGCTCCCCTACTTACGAACATTCGTGTTACGAACAACGGTACATACGAACATGTCTGCGCGCATGCGCGCATGTCAAAAAATGTTTGGAAAGAGATGCTGTAAGTTAGATTTTTTATTGCGCACCTTTTTCCGAGTACTGTAGTGCTTCTTTCCGCCGCTAATACCGACGCTTGGCGCTGTGAGAGCTCACCCAGCATTGGAGGCTCAGCAACATGTCGAGGAGGGGGAAGAAGAAGAAACGCCTGTCGCTCATAGATAAAGCCATCGCACTCTTCGAGCAGCAAGACCCAAATATTGAACGTTGCACAAAGGTTGCAAATCAATTGAATGATGCCATACAGTGCTACCGCATCATTTATGATGAAAAAAGAAGAAAACTGTGCAATCGTAGTTAGATCGCTTCTTTCGGCCAGTTTCTAGTAAATCCTCCAAGGAAGATACTCATCAACCCTCATCTTCTTCTCCGCGAGCCTCAACTTCTTCCTACATTGAAGTTACGGAGGAGGAAGTAACTTTTGAAGCCCATTCCAGCGACGACGAAGAACCTCTCATGATATAAAATCCTCCTCTTCCTCCTCCTCCATCAAATCCTTAAGCATCGAGTACATCTTCCAAAAGTAAGTTAAACTTCATTTTATTTATCTTATTACGTACATGTACATACTGTGTGTGTCTCTCGCTCTCTCTCTCTAACATACGTAGTACAGTACTGTACGTATTCTCTTTAAACATAAATTATAATACAAAATATAGCACTGAAGCAACTTACGAACAAATTCACCTTACGAACGATCGCTCGGAACGTAACTCGTTCGTAAGTTGGGGAGCGTCTGTATTTGTTTCTGCAAACCTGGTGCCCAACTACCACCTTGGCAATCTTAAAGCGTTTTAGACTTTGGCCATACAGGGCAGTTGGTCCAGTCTGCTGACTTTATGAGCTGTTAGAAACCCAGGAGCCATCTTCTAAACTAGCAATTAAATGAAACGAGTTCACAAGGGAATGCATTCCTGCCCAGATAGAACCATAAAACCCCATAAGAAGGCAAAAATGTGGAGGTTCTGCTGAGGATAATTGCAGCCAGGGAATTCCCGCCTGCCATGCTCCCATCCACACCTTTTATGTGCTGGCCAGCGAGCAGGGAAGGAGAAAAAAAACCATGAACTTCTGCCATTGTAATTCAGCGAATGATAAAGTGTGCTAGTGGCTTACTCATCCAGATCCCCCAATGGATATTTGCTGCCTGAGAAAACGGGAGAAAACCCAAGGGCTCCTTTAGAGTGAGGAATGGGGTTGTCAATAGCGAGCCTCATGAGTTGATTACGTGCTGCATACATCAACAAGCAGGTGCCACTGAATTTACTGCTTGAATAAAAGAGATAATAGCGCACAGTTTTTGCTCAGCCTTATATTTGCAACACAGGCATGGCAATGGTTTTAATGCAGTGGTTTGACAAAGGGCAAGATACAGCTATTGATTGTTTTGTCCAACCGCTAATATTGCTTAGTATACATTTAGAATACACAACAGGCATCACACACAGAAAAAACTAGAGACATGGAGAGGTCACCTCTGCGCAGGGATCTAAGGTAGAGAGGGGGGTGGGGGCAGTGATTCATATCTCCTCCCCCCTTCTTAGCAGTGATGACATCACTAAATCTGGACAGGGCTGTTTTGCTTCGTCTGCACAATCCAATTGGTCTACGGGATCAGAACGGGGTATGTGTGTACATATTTACGTGGGTGGGTGTTTTTAAAAGTGGGAGGACCCTCATAAATACTGGGAGACAACCAGCATGAGATCGGAGGGAAACGGTCTTATTGCTTTCACAACAAACTAATTCTGCTTTAGCAACCGACAAAAAAACATTGGTGTTACTGCTAAAGGGGAATTTTACTTTATTACAACTTTGGTCTCTTATCTACAAGTCTTAAACATCAAGCAGAACAGTCTGGTTCAGTTTTTTGTACCGTTTCCATTGTTAAGGGACAAAATATACAACCAGGACCAGAGGTGGCAAATCCAGATCCAGAAAGTGAAAACCATGCCACAGTTTGGCTTTAGCTCCATGTGCTAGCTAGCTATCTCCCTAGCAGGTAAATGAGAACCCGGGGAGCTAGCTAGGGTCCTCACTAGCTAGCATTTGGGGCTAAAGCCTAATTGTGACAGGGTTTTTACTTTCTGGACTTGGATTTGCCACCTCTGACCTGGACTTCTTTTCAGGCACTCTTTCGGTATTCAATATAGTCCAGTTTAAGATGGATATATACGTGTGTAATTTAAGAATAGAATTGGATAGGGAGTAAGTAAACCCCAATCCATCGCAGGTTCTGTTTTGTTCTTTATTTTGAGGTGTAATGCAACTTTCAGCCTCTAGTCAGCAGCACACTATTGTGTTTGACTATGGGTGCACTCGAAAGAAGAAGAGAAAACAGGAAGTATTTCAAACTCAGTTTTGTTTGTGCTAAAGAAATTTGAAAGAAATTACCGAATGTGTCAATCTTCTTTCATCCTTTTTTTTCACACCTACAGAAAGCATATATGCTGTATGTTAATTATGTAATGTACATCTTTGGGCATGATTATTGATGTATATTGTGAGATCTGTGGTAATAAGTTTGTTTTAGAAAGTGTTTGTATTGCTGTATTTTATAGTGTGATTAAAGACCTAAAAAAAAAAAAGTGCCATAAATGCAATTTAAAAACCTGCATGGGGAATATTTAAATTGGGATTTTATTTATCACATATTACACATTTTGACAAGGGTGGTCTAGAACGCAGCCTTCAAAATGGAGGGGGGTTCACTGTTATGTCAGAACCTATGCTGTGTCATCGACACGATGGAAACGTATGCCTAATCAGCATTTACTCATTCAAATCTGTTTGTCGTGAAACAAACTGAAGTGGACTGCGTCATGGAAACTAGCTTTAGCAGTAATGACATTGCACTGAATAAAAATCCTTTTAGTGGATTGAAATTTGCAGATTAAATAACGTCATTGTTATCCAGTTAGAATTTCAATTTCTGGATATAAAAATAAAAAGTACCAGAGCTAATGGGATACTTTAAGACAGAGATCGCCTTTCAAAATATATATATTTTTTTTTTATCAGTGGCTTTGAGATTTATGGAAGTGGTGTCTTATTTGTGCTTTCATTGAGAAAGTGTTTGACTGAATTCTGTTATCATTTGCTTCAAGAAAACTGTAGTTCTATATTTCTGCACTAATATTATAGTTTGATCTAAAATTAATAAAGATAAGTATTCATCCTATGTATTTTGCAACAGACTATATTTTGTTTTGGATGACAATTAAGACAGAAGATGTATTACATAGGGATCATTCTTAAACTAGTATTAACCTCTTGCACATAAAACCAACATAGACACTTTTCTGCATAAGTATTAAGATGTAACTTACTCCACAGTACAGAACTGACATGCATTGTATTTGTCGAACGGGATCTCGGCTGACAACTTGGCGTCTCCCATTTCTATACATACATTGTTGTACAGTATGAATTGCGACAATTCATGGGTCCGAGAGAACAGGTAGTTTGGCTCAAAATAGGACTGAACAGTGAAAACAACCTTCAGTCTTGCTGCAATCAACAGTTTGCTGTCAACTTGGCCTTTTCACACACAAAAAATGCTTAGCTCATCAATGACAGTAGCTGTAGAATCTGTTTCTTGTTCAATTATTAATCCATCCACGTATCGAGTGTGCATCATTTTTTCACTGAAAATTGAAAACAGGCTCAAGTTACAGACCCTCCAATGAGAATATCCACAGATCCACTTGGTGCAGGGCTAAGTTGGTAACAAAAATGTTACTGTTTCATAATCAACTCATTGACTGCCATGGACGACTGTTGACGTCAAAACTAAATTTTTACTGGGCTGGCAGAGAATGAGTTTAAAAAAAACACACATTAATCCCTGGTTGTTTCAGTATCTGTACGTATTCCTCACTGGAAAGGTCCTGAACCAAAACTTTTATCCCACTGAGAATACTGCTGCTCTAACTGGTCCAGCAGTTTGTCCACAGAGTCCTCTTTGTTCTCCAGTTTCAAGTACCGTCTCCCTATGCCCAAGTCTAGCCGAGGCCAGCTTTGGTGAGTGTGCTCCTCCGTGACATCCACAACCTGTCCGGGAATGTTAATGCAAACTTGTGAAAGAGGTTCTTTTCTCGTAACTGCTTGATCGGTTTTCACCATGGACAAAGGAGTTTGAGCCATGTAAGGTTTAGTCCTGTAACTCATACTATGGCAGCGTCGAGGTTGAGCTGTCGGAATGTCCACGTCGTCCACCCCCAGGGTGGACATGGAGCTGGCAGACATCAGGCAGTTATTGAGCTTTACAAGCGGGGTGTTGAGTTGGGTGTTAAAGCTCAACCCGGTTTCAAACTGTGCGTTGAAGTCCACCTGGCTGGAGTTACAAGAGGATGAATTGGTGGAAGCCGGAGGCACTGACTCTTGATGATGGAGAGCCTCCGTTTGCAGGACCGTCTGCTGGTAGACGCCTTCCACGTCCGCACGTCTCGTTTGCAACAGAGGTTCGGAACTTGCCAGCTGCTGCCGACAGAAGCTGTTGAGCTGGGCAGCCGGCAAACTGCTCACCCAGTGATGTTTGGACATGGAGTTGGCGACTGCCATTTCTTGAAGGTCCGCCGACGGCACGGCGGCAGACACCGAACAGATGACGCTGCGCATCTGAGCCAGCAGCATCTGAGTCTCTCGGTCACGGTTCTCATACAAGACCGTATTGGCACAGATGAGGATGAAGAGTCCCACCCCCATGATGACAGGACCCAGCAGCTTCATCCGCTCGCAGTGGGTCATGCTGATTGATGACAGAAAGCTCTTCGCTCCCAGACTCCAATTCCCCCGTGGATCCGAAACATGATTTCCCTCCGCCGATCCCAGAATGGACAAACGTGACATTCGGTATCCTGCCACCGCCAGAGCGGTGCCCACCATGACCACAATGACCCCAAGCACCAGGAAAGCTCCAGCAATTGAACGTAGGCGAAGCTTGCCTTGGATCACACCGTCCTTCTTCTTTCGGCCCCGTAAGGTAAAGCGAGGCTTTCGCCGGCGGGAGGGTGACGATATTATGACGCCGCTGGTGTTTTGGGTCTTCATGGTGTGGGTCACTCTAGAGCTTTGCTCCAGGTGATACCCAGTCAGAGCCCTTTGGAAGCAGGAGGAAAAACACCACTTAGAATAACAGTATGGAAATAAAACATTCTACATTCAATTACCATGTGTAAGGGTGGATTGACTATAGGGTGACACCTGAATAGTTCAAGCCAAGACACACTCATTTGAAAAACATTTCATGATGCATTTCATGCGGACAGCGTCTGCAGCATGAAATAAATAAATATGAAAGCAGAGCCTTTGTATTTTTTTTATTGATATTTATATATTTATTTTTGTTAGGGCGATTAAAATTTGTATTCGTTATTAATCGCATGACTTCAATAGTTAAAGGATCTTTGTGCAGTTTGTCACTTTTTTACTCTTGACTGCCACCTCTGGCCCAAAGCATAACTACAGCACCTGTGTCAGGCTCGTTCATGGCGGCGTGCGAGTACGTGCACAATCTTAAAGCGACAGCCACAGTTGACAAACGAAGACATGACTTCAAATGAGGTAAGAAAAACTCCACCCCTCCCCAAAAAACTGTGGAGTCTGAAGGTCTGCACACAATAAAGGGAAGATAAAAGCTGATAGATGCAGTCAGAGTAAGACAATCAGGGCTCTTCGTACTCATCTGGGCATTGGTGGAGCATGCATGATTCAGAAAAAGCTTTAGCATGACCTTTTTAAACGTCACAATGCACCTTTAAAACATTTTTTAGTGGCGTTAAAGAAACTTTAACTCAAAATTAACGCCCTAATTTTTTCAGTTTAATTTATTTATTTATTCATTTATTTTGGCATTTTTGGTCCTCCATATTACAGAGGTCCATTTCTTCTTTTTTTTTGCTCTCATGTACCACAGTTCAGATATGCATCTTGACAACACAAAGAGAAAAAAAAAAAAACATATGGAACCACATTATCTTCAGATCAAAATCAGACCTCTTTCAAATGTGGATAAAAAAAACTAACACTTATCAGATCTGTGCAAATGCAAGAGCATACAGATCAGATAAACTTAATGCCTCTCTCAAAAACAACTACAGGTAATAGATTTTACCACAGGGAAAAATAATAATTATTATGTACATAAACAATATTTGTATGGTTTCGAAAATCTTAAAGTTTGTGCTATTTGCAGATGACACAAACATTTTCTTTCCTGGGGACAACCTGCAGCAGCTTGTGGAGGTGGTCACCAAAAAAAATCTAAAAATAAAAACTTAAAACGGTTTCCTCCCACATTCCAAAGACATGCATGGCAGGTTAATTGAACACTCCAAATTGTCCATAGGTGTGATTGTGAGTATGGTTGTTCGTCTCTGTGTGCCCTGCAATTGGCTGGCAACCAGTTCAGGGTGTACCCCGCCTACTGCCCGAAGCCAGCTGGGATAGGCTCCAGCAACCCCCGCGACCATTGTGAGGACAAGCGGTTAAGAAAATGGATGGATGGATGGATGGTCTGACTTAAACAAACTTTCACTAAATCTGAATAAAACCAAACTGATGTTGTTTGGAAAACATAAAATAAACATAAATAATACTGAGGATTAATAACGTTCAAATTGAACGGGTTTATGAAAACAAATTTCTGGGTGTGATTCTTGACCCCAAAATCTGCTGGAAAGCCCATATACAACATGTTAGGACAAAGGTAGCACGCACTGCTGGATTGTTGGGAAAGACACATATTAAATGAGAAAACAATGTATATTTTGTATTCTTCATTAATATTACCATATTTGAATTACTGTGTAGAAGTTTGGGGTAATTCCTACAAAACTACAATACAATCATTATGCACAGATTGCACACTGCAAAAAAAAAAAGTCATAAGAATAATACATCATATAAGGTACCTTGAACACACCAACAAACTCTTTTTAAAATTACGCACACTAAAGTTTAGGGATCTGGTAGATTTTAAAACTGGACAAATAATGTATAAGGCAATAAAATGTAACATACAAAAATGATTTACAGAGAGAGGGGGGGGGGGGTATTTTGAGAGGGGAATTGAAATTTAAACAATATTATGCTCGCACATAACTCAAAAGTATGTGCATTTCAATCTATGGACTCGTTTTGGGAAATGGTCTTGAGGGAAACATTAAAAGAAGTACAAATATTTGTCAATTTAAGAAATTGTATTAAAAAAAACATTTTTGCTAAATATACTAGGGAGGAATAATAAAAAAAAAAGTGGTTGAAAGTACAATTTTTGTTAAGGCATTTATGAATAATGAGTTAAAGTAATAAGTGAGGTAAAATCGGGATAGGACTAGATAAGCAGGTGCTTCATCCTATTCCATTTCAAACAGTAAGTCTTTTTTTGTAAATGAATTTCTTTGGAAGTCATTACTATTAGTTATGGAAAACAAAAACAGTTAAATGTCATCCTTGTTTTGTGGAATAACTTAAATGTCTCTGTTTGTTATTCGTTTTTGGCACAATTGTGACATTATGCTCTTTTGTTTTATATTCATTTTAAAAGTTCAAAATAAAGTTGAGTAAATCTTGGAAAAAAGGTCATCTGTTGGTGAGGTAAGGCATCAACTGTTCGGTTTCCTTTTCTACTTATTGTACTTATTATACTAGTCAGTAACTGACAATTGCCTTACTGCCACCAGGTGGCAGAAAGCTCTATTATAACTGAGCAACTCATTGAAAAAAGCTCCAATGCATGAGTCTGCGCTCGCAGCCCAAGTTCGGCATGCGGACGGTATGGATACATGGTTAAGAACCACTTGTTTAGACATTTCAGGTATGAACTTATGGCCACCCCTATTCGAGTCATGGTTTCACCCTGGCCACCCCAATGAAAAATTTCTGGCTACGCCCCTGGATAAACAGATATACACTGGCCTGCGCAGACAATCAATAGCAGCAGATGAGACATGCAGACAAAATGTTGTGTAAAACTGTTACTTTCGTAAAATAGACAATTTATTATAATTATTATATAATTTTCATAAGCGTCATAAAGTAAACAGTATCATCTGTGGCTTGATTTTTTTTTTTTATATATAAAGTAGCGTACTATAGACGAATGGATGGAAGAGGGACATCTGCTGTCGCTCACTGCTGCAATTCAATTATGAATTTTTCACGGGGATTTATTTTGTTTTGAATTTGTCACGTAGTTTGCAAGGGAACAGTGCTCAACTGTTCGCAGTGAGAATCACAAATGAGACATTCCAATCTTGAGTCATGGAGGCAGCAATCTGTCCTAAATGAAATTATTCTGATACTTTGCTCAATGACAGTCCTTTCAAATGACTTGTGTGTGCCTTGTATACAATCTCAGTTCACTTTCATTAGCACTCAGTAAAGAAGAAGAAAGGGACAATCACCACTCATCTGTAATTGTCAGATATTGAATATTTTATATTTAAAATGTGCTAGTTTGTACAAACAAAAATGTCCCCTCGGCTTGTTTGTCACAATGCCAGGCGTTGCATCATCAATTTGATCTTGACAAATCCCGTCTCATGTAAGAGCAGCATGGCAAGATCAATTTGTCATTTTTTTTGCCCGTTCTGTAATATTTCAGGAAGTCATGACCGATAGGGTCCAACAGTCTTATGTGCAACCTCTACGGACAATTGGATGCTATGGAGAGTGAAATTGAATTGGAACAGTAGCTAGGAAATGACTGATGGTATCTCATAAGAACTCGAAAACTGCCATCACGGGTCAGTACCGTAAACCGAGGATCATGATGAGTATAAAAAGATGAGATGTGGGAGGTGCACCTGCAATGCTACTCATCTTCACATATGCCCTCATTGACGTTAATGCCGTTTGTTTTACTGGGTTCAGGTTTCTCTAATGGTTAATGGTGGTTTTACACTTACAGGACCATTAAAGAATGTTAAAGTGTATCTTAAAACATTGCCTTTACAGTTAATAAAAGGCAGTGATATAGCTCAGCCCTTCTTTTTTTAAATATATTTCTATTATTTACTATTCAGAAAATGGTTTCTAAATCCTAACAAATCAGACCACATCGTAATCCTGGAGGTTCCAATTTATGTAGGGCAAAATAAATAAAAATGGTAATGATTTGCAACCTGCAGTGAGCTGACAACAATAAC
Organism: Vanacampus margaritifer; assembly: GCF_051991255.1. Taxonomy (NCBI): domain Eukaryota; kingdom Metazoa; phylum Chordata; class Actinopteri; order Syngnathiformes; family Syngnathidae; genus Vanacampus; species Vanacampus margaritifer. The sequence goes on from NC_135448.1 coordinate 6,019,400, forward strand.
TTGGTGGAGTATTTGGTTATATATATATATATATATATATATATATATATATATATATATATACTGTATATATATATATATATATACATTTATTTTTCTTTCTGTTATTTAGGGGTAACTGTAATTAGACATATTGGATGATAAAAACCAATTCAGTATACAAGTCCACAGCAACTCTGATTCGAATCAATTCTGTGGGGGTTGGGTTTTTCTTTGTTATGGGTGTTCTCGTTTTTTTTTGTCTGTGGTTGGTGTTTTTGTCAAGTGTTCCTGGTTTCTTCCCTTGTCTCATTGTGTCTAACCGCCTCCACCTGTGTGTGTCTTCCCTTTCCCAGGTGTATCTCATTAGTTTTAAGTGTATTTAGTCTGCTGTTTGTCCAGTCAAGGTGGGTGCATTGTCTATGTTATGTGTGGAAGTTCGTGTGTCAAATCCTCACCACTGCCAAGTCGTCTGAGTCACAGCCAAGTTGTCTTCGTCAAAGCCAAGTCATCTTTGTCACACGTCACAACCAAGTCGTCCTCGTCACAGCCAAATCATCTTTGCCACAGCCAAATCATCTTTGCCACAGCCAAGTAGCCATTGTCAAAGTCAAGTCGTCTTCGTGACAGCCAAGTCCTCATCGTCACACGTCAAAGCCAAGTCGTCCTTGTCACAGCCAAATCATCTTCGTCACAGCCAAGTAGCCACTGTCACGGTCAAGTCGTCTTCGTCACAGCCAAGTTGTCTTCGTCACACGTCACAGCCAAGTCGTCCTCGTCATAGCCAAGTTGCCATTGTCACAGCCAAGTAGCCATTGTCACAGTCAAGTCGTCTTCGACACAGCCAAGTTGTCTTTGTCACACGTCACAGTTAAGTGGTCCTCGTCACAGCCAAGAAGTCATAGCCCCAGCCAAGTCATATCCACTCCACAGCAAGTCAAGGCAAATCAGGTCCTGGCACGTCACGCTCGTTCCAGTCATGGCGACCAGTCTACTCACGTCCTGTCCAGTCATGATGACAAGTCACGTCCAGTCATGGTTGTTCGTTGCTCACCTTTCTCACTATGGTTAATTAAAGTACCACGCATTGCACTTGATCCTGTTTCCCTGCATTTGGGTCCACCATCCCCCATCCACTCACTTTCCAATATGACAGAATCCGGGTCACAGCTCCAATTTAAAAAAATTCTGAAGGGAACTTTCACCGGTCCTTTTATCTTTAATGCTTGCAATAATATACTAGCAGTGACAACCAAAATACTGCATTTTCTCAGTTGAACTACTTACAAGATATCAGAAAAATTGCGTACACTGTGGCGGAGCCTTTTGCTGCAGAATGCGGAAGAAGATCTAATCCATCATCCGTCGATCCACTTTATTTCTATAGCACATTTTATAGACAAGCATTTCCAAAGTGCTGCACATTGAGATCCGCACACTATCATACACATAAAATCTAGTAAATACCAATTATAAAAAATAAAAAACTGTCAATAAAATACTAAAATACAATAAGTAAAATAAAAAATAAATACATTAAAATAATAATAATAATAAATGAATTAATTTAAAAACAAATAAAAAATAATAATAAAAAATGGCTGAAGTCACCTACTGTATTGAATCATACACGCCAAAGAGGTCTAATCCTGTTTCCATTTAGGCATAATTGCGTCATGATAGTCGGAACGCTACACTGGAACTGAGGAATTCTGAACTCATTCAAGCCACTTAACATACTAAAGTCACCCATTTTCCTGTGGTTCTTTACCACACTCGTTCCATGTTAATCACCAGTGAAAATCATTATTGTGCAACTTCTTGAACGGTTCCAAATGTTCCCGCTCTGTGGGAAGCTTGTAAATGCAACTTGGTATCCACCAAAGAGGAAAAAGGTATTCTGTACAGTTTTAGGGATAAACAGTATAGAAAAAGGATGGATGGATGTTTAACCATTATGGCCTAAAAGTCCTTTTCATACAAATATATATTACTTATGACTTACCTACATATGATGATATTTTGATATCCTTCATTAGCTAAATTTATTTTTTTATCTATTCCATATGAAAACATTTGGTGGTAAGAAAGCTTAAGAAGTCCTAACGTTGTATTTTAGAGCCACTGTTTTAAAACCTATTTTACTTTCTTCAGTTATGTTTCCTCCAGAAAAAAAAGTTCTCTTACTGTGGCCAACAGCTTCCATGTCCTCTCTGGCCACTCATCACAGCATTCGACGTACATCTTCAAGTGCTCATTACTGTTTCAGTCTTATTGTTAACAGTTGTTAACTTCCAGTCACACTTGTTTGAGCATTAAGGATGTTCAATTAAAACATTGCTCCTACAAGTCAATAAATGGTTCATGATGCTTGAACATACGGACGATTGAAATTCTAATGGAGCTTTAAGGAAGTATTGTTTTGGAAGTAGACCAATTGTAGTCGTTCGCAATTGAGAAGTCCAAGTTTGATTTTATGCTTAGGACCTCGTCTTTGAAGTTTGCATCCACTACCCTGTGCCAAAACACACATTAGGGTTCATTAAAGACTTGAAAAAGCTTCGCTGGCCAATCAAGGGATAGGAATCTTATCAAAATAACCATGCATGTTTTTTACTTCTTGCCCACATCGACTGAACAGCATTTACTGTTTCATGAGGAAGTGATATTATATCAGCGTTTAGTGGTTCACTTATTGTGGATTCACTCTATCGCGGATTTTTATTTGGGTCTATTTATGCTATTTTTGGCCTTTAATATAATATTAATATTTGAGTAAATAAAATCAGCTTTTCTTACATTTAACGCAATCTATTACATTTTTAAACAAAATATAGAATATTTGGTCAATTAAGAAACATGTACCATGAGTTTTAAAAAGTCATGATGAATAAAGAACGGAGAACGTGAAACAGGAAACGGAAATACAGAGCAGCCTTCCAAATTAAAAGCATGGATTAAAAAACAAGATATAATTAAACATTTCTAAATTACTCGAAGCCCTTTTGTATTGATTTTAATTCTTTTCACTTTACTGTATTCCTTAAAAATAAGGTGTACAGCCACATATTTTCATTGGGACTTTTTTTATGGCCACTGGATTATTTGTTTCATCTTATTTATCGATTTTTTTAAGAGCATATTGAAAAAAATATAATAGCCATTATTTGCTATTTATAGTTGGGGTAGATATATGTCATTTTTTAAAAATGGTTTATTTTTAATTTGTCATTTTAATTTATTTAAAATAAAAAATGTATCATAAGTACTAATAGTATCGGCACTTGGTGTTGGCATCGGTGAGTACTGAAGATTTGGGTATCGATATCGAACATCCCTACAAGCAAGTTAATTGAAGGCAATTAACTTCAACAAGGCTGCTGTTTACGCAACTCCGCAAGAAGAGCTCATTAAGGTGACAGACAGGATTGAAGTGTTGTTGTTTTTTTATAACCTCTACTTTGCGGAAATTCACCTTTCACAAGTGGGCATCGAACGTATCATCCCCGCGAAAAGTGAGGGAACACTTGTATTATTATTTTGAAAGGATCTAATATCAGACAATATAATTGACGCTTTGTGTTCCTAATATTGCTAACTGATTGCTCAACTAACAAACAAAAAAAAAAGTTTGGGGGTATTTCTTTTTTTAAGATTTCTGTATGACCTGGTGCCAATATAGCTCACGGACCAGTGATATATAGTATTGAATTAGTTTAACACAGTGTTTCCCAATTTGTATTAAGTTACGGCACTTAACTGTATTTTGTTTTTATTGGAAAAATCTCCACCAAACAAAAACGTCACAAAAAAAGTCCATAGAGTGGTTAATTGTGTGTCTATTACATAGTGAACGAGCATCTAATTATTCTGCCTGTCACTATCGCTGGAATAGAGAGATGACCAAAGATACATTATTTGTAATTAAAAAATAATGTTTTTTGGGCCAATTAAGTGTAATTGGATGATTTTCTAGGGGACACTTGATGATCCCTAATTCTATACACGCATGTTGGATTGGAGTCGAACCAAATTCTCAGAACTGTGAGGCAGACGTGTTAATCACGACATAAGCGTATCAAAATAATGAGTTGTGTCGTCTGCGTGATTTTTGACTTCCTTTGAAAGCATATCAAACATTAATGTAATTTCTCTGATATGTGCACTGTTTTTTTTCACATATTAAAAATAAAAATCACTGATTCATACTGCTCGTCTGCTACATGTTTTCTGCAGGAAAGCAGGAAGCTGTTGGCCATCTCGTCTGCGGCGCCACCAGTTGAAGATTCGTGGTGGGGGTGGGGGGGGGGGGGTTCGGGGACGCAAACCATACTTATGTTAAATAAATCACTGTTGCCTTTTAAAAACTACATACAGCATCTTTACTGGTCGAGCCAATGTGCGGTGATGTGCGCTGCTGCAGTCCTCACCACATACTGACATCAATTAAACATTATCATAAAGCAAAGCCAGATGCCGCATGGAAGCCTCTCAGCATGCAGCCCAACCTGAGGGAGTCACATTCAACAGTCCACTTCTGCAAACTTGCCTGTGTTGCCAATTTCCCGCTGCAGCCTGCTCATAGTTTGAGGACACACGAGATCCTGGTCATCAAGAACGCGGATCGTCTCGCACGGAAGGCGTCGAATCCAATTGGAGAGGACGGCAAAGGACGCGGAGTTGGCTCCTGCATCTCCTCCGCAGTGCGCGACGCCGAGTTTTTCTCATCCCGAGGAGGCTGACGTTCAGCAGGGAGCCGCTTCTCAAGTCTGGCTGCTTTGCTGCTGTGCTTCCATCAAGCCAGCTGAAACTAATGCGGCCCTTCACAATAAAAGCAACCGATGGAAAAGGGGCTTATTAAAATAAAAAATAAAAAGATGAGGAAAATCATGTGAAAACAGTGAAAATTACATTTTAACGGAATTAATGTTCTACTAAAGCCTATTGACAATTTAGAACATCCGAGTATTTATGAAAAAAATTCCTATATACAGTGTAAACAAACGGCGTATTGTATTGTCTTTGCCTGTGAGTGACTAGCATACAAACCACGCAGATTGTTGTAGCAGTTAAACGACATTTCATCACATTTTGAACTCGAAATAATCCTCACAAATCAAATTACAACGATTCAAAGTCCAATGGTTTTGAATTGGGGAGGGGGGGGGGGGGGGCTTTTTAGAGCCCCTCTGACTTATGACATGAAATTGTCAATATGGTGGAGCTTCGTGGTAGCCAAGACGGCCACCCCTTGTCTCTCTGGCCACTCCTACATCTAGGAGAATTTTTTTAATTTTCACATGGATGTAGTATTCTAAGACCCCTTGAAGTATAGCTTGTATTAAGCCTCATAAATTTTTTTAAATAGATATCGTCACCCTCTTAAAATAATTGCCTAAATCATTTTTTTGCTATTATTATGTCCTAAATCCTCATGATACAAATGGTTCTTTTTAAGTGTTTCCTGAAAATTTGTTTAAATTTTTTTTTTTTTACAAACATAGGCGATTGTTTTCAGAAGGCGGCGATATGCACTTTATTTGAATGCAAACGCTAAAAGAATTTTAAAAAATCCTTACTTTAGCACCATATTAACAAGGTTATTATAGTTAACAAAAACTAACATAATACCTAAAACTGGAAGAAGAAAAAAATCCTCAATGAAATAAAAATGAAAATGCTTAATATAAAAAATAATAATAATAAACTAACTGAAACTACATCTTGCGTTTTAAAACTAACTATAATCATAGCTAGCAAAAATGTCCTTCATTCATCTTTGTCAATATGATACATGAGCTTTTGGGGTCATTTTAAATGTATTTATTTCAGAATTCTGTACATCCGAACAGAAGACAGAAGGTCAAACTGTTGTTTGAGAACTGTAGTTTATTTTATTTTATTACACAATACTATTACCTAGGGACATTTTTTTCTCTTACACACAATAAACTGTCAATATTTTTTTAAAACTAAATCTAATACAAACTTAATTAAAAAATAAAAAAAGCTAAAACTAATACATTTGCTGTAAAAACTAATTAAAAGTAACCAAATTTAAAAAATGAAATTAAAAAGTAACTACAATGAAAAATCCAAAACTATTATAATCCTGCCTATTAACTGATATTTGAGAATTTGGCTCATCATGTGAAACTGGTGTTGATTTAGCATGTGAGAAGACGCATATCAAATTTTAAAACAGTTTCCAGGTCTTAATAACAGATTGAATTTATATTTTAACACGATTTAAAAAGTGCAGCATTAATATTTTAACAGATTTTTTTAGGTGACTGCTGAAAAAAACTCAGCTATTCACTACAATTCGCTACTCTGGCACCATCTTGTGGCATATTGGCTTCAAGGAAATGTTTAATTCATTGTAGGAGTTTCCTGTAGACATACGTTTTGGGTTGCCGCCATCTTGTAGCATCTATAAGCAATTATAAACCTATTTACAGAGGCATCAGTTACCTGTGGATTTTCACGATTTGTGGCAGGGTTCGGACACTGTGTATTATTATGTGTTTATATTAGGGAAACATACTATCACTCCTCCAAACAATATACTGCTCAAATACAAATGTTATTTGAATTTCCATCTTAATTTAAACAACAACAACATTAATTCAATTAAGGGATCATTTGTTTTCCCCATTGTCATCAATTCATCCATCTATTTCCCAATGTGCTGTCAATGAAATTTAAATATAAAGTCCCCATCCCAAATAATAACACTCAGTTTTGATTGGCGTATCTTCTTTCCAAGTAGCTGGTAAAGGTACATACACATTTGCACAACTTCTCAACATAACGACTCTGGCAGGTGCCACAGAGAGATGATTGCTACCTATTGCATCACATGTTGTACAGTGACGTTAACAAGCCCAGCGAGTGGAGATGAATAGAAAACATTCTATATTCTTCACAAACTTTCCTTTCTTGGATCGACCCATGGTTTAGCTAACTGTTCGTTTTTTTGTATGTTTTTCTTTGTTAGTTATGTGGCACCATAAATGTTGTTACCCATGCACAAGAACTAGTACAGATTGCCAGAAAGCATCAAACAAAACAAAAAAGTCCTCATTACTTAAAAAATAATAATCTTCACACTAATGAACCACTAGAAGGATGGAAAGTATTTGGATACGATCAAAAGCATCTCATGAGCTGTCCAATATGATAGAAAATGTGCTGATGGAAAGGCTGCATAGCTAGTGAAGTGTCCTTTTTTTTTAAAGTGTGTAAACAATCTGGCCATGCTCAGTTAAATGTTGAAAATGTTAAAGCAGAATGCCTGAAGGAGAGGAAAACAATGTGAATCAATGCAATTTATAATTCTACAGAAAAAAAATCCCTTAAATAGAAAAGTCTGATTCTTTCATAAATACATTATTGACCAAATTACAGTACATGTTGCCTGAATTACATATGTAAAAATAAAAAATAAACAATAATTGATTGCATGCAGTCAGCCAGTCGAGCTTTGCATGTCTCCATCATACTCACTCATAGCATTGTCACAGTGTTGATATCTCCAAATAAAACTCGATTGAATATTTATCACGGATTATTTATGTGTATTGTCTTTCTCTCTTTAATGCTCCAGTGGGTCAAATTCCTTTAGTTGTGGACAAATATATATATATATATATATATATATATATATATTAAAGGTTTATGAAGGCATGATGACACTTATTCATTGCAAATATTCAACTTTTGACCGTATGGATGGGCCCTGAAGGCATCACAGAAACAGCTCCATACTTGGCCTAATTATTTCAACAACGTTACAATACTTTTTTAAAGTTGTGTAAAATGGTAAGTTTACAAAGCAAGAGTTCATGACCTTCAGTATCTATATTGGCTACTACTGAGCATAACATTTTTTGAAATTCATTAAAATATTTTTATGAACTGTGTGCATGGGGACTCGCATTACGACGGATATACGGCATACGTAATGTATACGTAAGTGGCGACGCACTGTAACAAACCAACTTTAGGACTACGTCATAATTATAGTTAATGATTGAGTGTAAAACACTTTATACACAAATATAAATCTCTTAAATGAAACACGGTGAGTACGGTGGTAGCACAAGCGTGCCTGACAACCTTGAAATGTTAGATGTCGAGGACCGTATACCGGATCCATTTAGAGAAACGACTATTTGTCACCATCTAGTGGTTTGAAACCGCTACGACTTTCACTAAAAATTGTTTTTGTTTAACAAATGCGTTACTGCGTTTCTTTATTTTATTTGGAGCTGCGGAAGACACCACCAACCACCATTGGTTCATTTTTACTAAGTTGTTTTTACAACAGTTTTCTTACCAGCCACCGCCAGGATTATTTATGACCGTTTTAATGTATATGAAACATGAATGTTCCACAACACGTTTGTTAATACAATAAAGTTGAGGTGGGCAGGGAGGGAGGTAATTGATCTTTTTTTTTTTTATGTTTTATGTCAAACCCAGGTGTGAGTAATCCCATACAGTTAGTGATGAATAAATGTGGTGCATTTCATGTATCAAACTACAATATTTGAAGCATGTAAAATATTTATAACGAGTGCAAGGAGCTTTTCTAATACAGTACATAAAGAATGGGAGAAATAAATAAGCCACATGATGAAAATGACATATTGATGGATGATATATAAATGTATTTTGATAGTTGAATCAATCAGTAAAGTGAGTAACAAAGGAGTGCATTGAAGAAATTAATTTTATTGAATCATTTACAAAATAAAAAAGCTAAAAGCCTGTTTGCTTGTTTACAAAGTCTATAAAAGAGAATTGTACTTCTCCCCATTAGTTTAACTGTCTGAACTTTGTTCACACTCAACCTCTTCTTCAGGCGGCTCTTCAGTGTTTTTGTTCAGAGGGTCTCTGAGTGCCATCAGTTCTTTTAGCTTCATATAGGGCTCACACTCTCCAGCAAAATGGTTTCTCTAAGAGAATGATACAGCGCAGAAATTCTTATCCATCCATTACTGCTTAACAGGGTATGTAAGCTCACAAGCACAACTTTAAAAACCCACCTGCAGACAGAGACGGAGTAAACCTTTACCTCCATCTTGCATCTGCAAGGATGTCAGGAACTGAGGTAGAGACAGTTCGGTTATCCTGTTTCCTACACAAACACATGTACACGGCATCAACACTACTTCATCTAGTCTCAACCTAAAACAATATAATCACAATCATATGTATAGCTCAAATTCTCAGTTTTTTGTGTGTGGCCACCACCATTGCGACACTAATTGATAGTACTGTCATCTTTTTTCAGGACTGTTTCATGAGGTTGTTTAAAAATATATATATATTTATTTTTATTTTTTGTTTTTGTTTTTTACAAATATGTTTTTTAAATTATTATTTTTTATTTATATATTTATATTTATTTTTTAAATAATTGTTTGTTAATTAATTAATGCATTTTTAATTTATTTTTTAAAATATTTTTTATTGTTTATGTATTTTTTTACAAATAATAGTTTTTTTTAATTATTATTTATTTATTCGTATTTTTTTTTACAAATATTTTTTTTTTGTTTTACAAATAATAATTTTTTAAATTATTGTTTTTTTTTTAAATTCGCATTTCTTTTTAGTTTTTTATTTTTTATTTATTTTTAGGAGTAATAGTTATGGGATAAATAATTATGTTTAACCACAAGTCAAAAGCAAAACTGCTAAAATTTTCATGGAATAATTTTGACAAAATCTTTATTTATGATAACTTTTGTCGCATTCAAGTTATTTCATGAACAGAGGGGTACTAACAATTTTGTCCATGTGTGCACATACTGACCTGCCAGGTTGAGGGAGACGAGAGTCGTGTTTCCAGGCAGAACAAGCTCTCCATCCTTGTGCTGCACGGATTCATTCAGGAGGGGGCTAGCCATCTCCAGTGGCTTTTTGTGCTGATGAGTAAGGAAGGCACACAAATGCGTATTGAATATGATAAATCATTTGAAACAACCGGTGTACTAAATTGTTCAACGATATGATGTTCTTGGTACCTCCTGATCAGACACATGGTTTTTTTCTTCCGTGTCCGGACCTTCAGCTGCAACACATTAAAGGAAACATTGGTGGAAATTAATCGAGAAATTAATTAAAATGTGCCCTGGGACCAGTATTGCGCAAAGTCAGCTGGGATAGGCTCCAGCATACCCGCGACCCTAGTGAGGATAAGCAGTACAGAGAATGGATGGATGGATAATTAAAACCCAAGTGTTCATGAGTAATAAAGGTTATTACATTTCTTAAGACACTTTTGGTCTTTGGCTGGAGCTCGTTTCCCATCCGGTTTAGATGATTCCTATAATAAAAGATAAGCAGATTAGTTGGTGTTAAATACACAAACATGATAAAGAATAGCACTCACAGTCAATTTTGTTGAGTACTTTAGACTCTAAAATGAAAGCAAAATTTACACTTACACTAGTAAAATTTAGTCAAAATCTCTCCTTGCAAAATTTACTTAGAATTTCTGAGTGTAAATTATTATTATTATTATTATTATTATTATTATTATTATTATTATTATTTGATCAGAAAACACTAAAATACTTTTGAGTAAAATTTACTCGACAAAATGTATACTGTGTTGTAACTCTTAATTCATGCAGTCTATTTTGCATCATACCCGTTTCTTAGTAGTATTTTTGTTCTCCCCTTTATTGGAGTTCAGTGAAGCGTTGCCGGTTAACGATGGCAGCTGGTCATTGGACAGCTTGGCAGCACAGGATTGGTCAACATCCACCGTCGCTGACGACTGAAAAATAATGTAAATAAGCATTTATATTGTCATGTTTACATGTCCTGTGCAATTTCTTTATTCATGGGAGTCATATTTGAACAAAATCCACTGCTTTTGAATGCTATTGAGCAGGAGTCACTGAGTGTTCGTGATTCTGAAACCTCATTTCAATTATATGCCAATTATTTACTCATTCAAATTCAGAAAGGTTGATACCATTCTTTTCTGTGGTGTATCAAATTTAGAAAACATTTATTATTTTTCATTTTACAGGGAATTTAATGTTTAAAGAAAAAACTTTAATTTAGTTTAATTTAACTGTAAGAAATTTCCTGTACCGTTTGGTTGGTGTACTGTAATCACAGAGCCGTATATAGAGAGAGTTTGGCCAACTCGGCTTCGGCAGGGTAACAAGATGGCGTCCATATGTCATGTGACCAGCAGTTGACTAATCGCGCTGATTGGTCACGCTGTTATTGGTCAACTTCTGGTCACATGACAAACGGACGCCATTTTGTTACTCTGCTGAAACCGAGTTTGCCAAACTTTCTCCAAAGATCTGTGTAATCCAGTGTTTTACTGCCACCTAGTGGTCGTTATAATACAGTGAAATAAGATTGTGACGCAGTTTGCTTGCGACACAATTACATGCACAGTACCGTTCGTAAAGATTTTGTGATATCGACTGTCTGTCCCTTAAAAATACTTTTCTTATTTCCATTATTTCTAATGAGGGAAAACAGTTTTGAAATGCAAAGTATAAGTCAACTATATTCCCCAGAAGCACTTACAGAATGTCTTTTTTCCAGAAGCAGTTTCCTCCTCTGCACAACTTCTTCATGTGTAAGCACAACTTCACCAAAAACCTGATCATTGCAGGAGTTATTTAAATACATTCGACTTAACATTTGATCTCATGTCAGTAGCTACCGTGGCCAGTTGTGTAGCTCCTGAGTCTCCAATGTGATTGTTGGACAGTGAAAGGAACAGCAAAGTACGATTGAACCGCAGGCCCTGAGACAATAAAACGGGATGAGAAAACAAATCAGCAATCATGACTGGCATCCACATAGCATGCATTCTTATGGAAAGTCAACCTTAAATATTTTTTTGATAATAACATGCTATATGTGACCTCGCTAGTCTAAATATGACATTCTGATTAATATTACATTTGTGGAGTATGAGTTATGCAGCAAAATCCAGACGTTTTTATCCATCTCAGGGGGCTGCCATTTTGCCACTTCTTGTCGAGTGAAAATGACATCACAATTTCTCAGGTCTCATGTAGCAACCAATCACAGCTCAGCTTCAGAAAACAGGTGATCTGTGATTGGTCATTGCCGGCAACTGTGATGTAATTTTCACTCGACAGCAAGGGATAAAATGGCCGCCTTTTAATATTGATAAAAACTGCTGGATTTGGCTGCTTAACTCATATTCCACAAATATAATAGTAACCAAAATACCATATTTAGAATAGAGAGGCTGCATAGAACATATTATTGTCAAAAAAATATTTTTGGGGTTGACTTCGCTGGGGCAATGAATACAATTAAGACAGCAGGGGTGCCAAAATTGAACCCTGTGGTATACCATTTGACATTGGGACACAGAACAACCAAGGCTAACACAAAAAGTTCTGTCTGCCTAATGGGATTTATACCACCCTACAGCGCTACTACTAATGCCCACCTGGTGCCGCAAATGACCTAACAGAAAACTGTGTTCCGTATCAAATGCTGCAGTCAGATCCAACAAAACAAGACACACAGTTTCCTGTGTCAATAGCCAGAAAGATGCCATTAAAAAATCTGAATAGGGCTGACTCTATGCATCATATTAAAACCTGTAAAACGTCCATTCCGTGTCATTACATTTGCAATATGTCCAGCGCCGACATCGCCAATATGGTTAAACGAGAGGTTGAGTGTGGTGAGGTTCCAATTTGCAGATGTGCTGGTTGAGAGACCGGCCCCAAGAAGACTTGCGCCCTCATCTTCAATTCGGTTGTTGCGCAGGTTCAATTGAGTGAGGCTTGAAACAAAAGAAATGCACCAAGATGAATCAGTGATGTTTGTGCATCTGTGTGTGTGTGTAGATGTCAGGGCTATTTCTGAAAAAGTGTACTCACGCACTTCCTTCACAAAACAGAAGGTGGTGGTTGTTATCTACCAGAGGATTGCCCTCTAATGTAATAATTCTATCAAAATAAAAGGATGGATTGATGAAGTCATGTTGTAGAGAATTAATTATTAACATTCAAAACAGAGAGGGACAAAAACAAAGACTACGTTTCACTCACCTGAGGCTCATGCACACACATATTGCATTTACGAGGGTGATAACCATTGGCTCCGTCAATCCGGCCTGCCAAAAACTAACACAACCATAGACAATTGAGCACAGCTAGTGACTGTGAGTATGGTGCAATGTTTCTCTCGCTACCCTCAAATGACTTACTAAACGCTCTGAAGCGTAGACGAGGAAGAAATTATTTTGCTCAGAACTCGGATGATTGGTTCATCTACCGTCCATCCTGTGAACAATACCAAGAGGATACGCATTATTTCTTGCCACAGTGATCTGATGGGAAAATTATATACTACTGAAGAATGTGATTATGATTGTTGCAATCTCTAATCTGTGTGATGAGTGCCAGTCCTCCTTACCAAAGACCTTTATGCTCGATGTGCTATAAGGGTCTCCATTCTCTAGCTCCACTAGGAGTTGTGGCTTAAACACATCACGTGCAGGCTTTTTGTGCGACTGCCTGCCACCTGACAATTAGATACGTCATTTTAATTTCTTAGGTAAAGAACTTCACATAAGTTATTTGCAGAAAAACTCATCGTTATTCACTGTATATATGCTTAGGCCGAAGCAATAAAATTATTACTTTGCTGCCATCTTTTGGCATCTTGGTGTCAATGAACTATGTTGAAAAAAAGGAGTAATGTATTACTTTTCCGCCAACTTGTGGCATCTATATGCTATTGTAAAGTGAGGGTTTGTTGGTGGTTAATAGAACACGCTTTATAGGATGAGAAAGCAGGATGAATACAGATTTCTTTCGAGAAACAACGCTGTTTCTCCTCACACACGCAGCTACAGCGACAACGCTTGACAACTGATCAGCTGACCAACACTAACCAATCAGGAGCTAGCAAACTTTAGGTAAATGCAAGTAAATGAACAGCATATTTAGCACGTCAATTTAGCTACTTGTATATAAAAATAAAATACAAAATTGGTTAAAGGTGTAAATAATTCTAGAAACATAAATGTATAAGTGAATACATACATTTTAACAAATCAACTTAAATCTTACTCATTTCTGAACCTTATACTTTGTGGGGAAGAAGCATGACGTCAGTTGTACATAAGGGCCAGCCCAAAAATGCACAAATAAATCCGCCCAAAAAATACAATCTAAACTATTAAGCATTTAAACGTGGTCTAAATATGCAATATTAGTGGTATGTCAATCATTACATAAGGAAAATTACTGCCAAAAGTGTAGAGAGAGTAATGCCGAGTTGTTTTTTTGTTGTGCATTTTGGGTGTCTATGTCACTTGAAATGTATATGTAAATAGAGTCCAAAAATCTACATGCTCCATTGTAGTTACCAGTGACTTGGTTCGTTTTTATTATACAGCACTTGTGTTTACCTGTGGTGGTTTCTTGGCTGGAGGAGCTGGATTTGGGCTTGAGTGTTGGGATGTTTTTTATATCCAAAAGAGCACAGAGGCCAGGGAAGTCAGTCATCACATTGCCAGAACACTCATAGTCGTCTGAGAGAGAGTTAGGAGCATTTAAAGCCTATTTGTCAGAGGACTTGGGAAGAATGAGTTTCTCTAATTGCCACTCACCAAAGGTTCGAGTGGCTGCTGTTTCAGCCGAAGTTGCTCCTATGGCACAACAGACCAGAGATGTATTTTTTTAATGCTGAAAATAACAGTATCCATCCATCCATCCATCCATCCATCCATCCATCCATCCATCCATCTATCTATCTATCTATCTATCTATCTATCTATCTATCTATCTATCTATCTATCTATCTATCTATCTATCTATCTATCTATCTATCTAATCTATCTACCTGTTTGTATCGGCGCCGACTCTTCAGGTTCAGAACTTTTCTCGGACTTGTCTTTAGCTGGTTTCTTTCTCGCCATGTTTGTCCCTTAAAACGTTGCTAGGGAAGCCTCAATTAGGTTGCTATGGCAACACTGCATTGAAGCATCGCGAGACCATGTCAACCGCACGTAAACGGTCCGACAAAAAAAACATCTTCGTTAACCGAGGGAACGGTTACTCAACTGCGTTTTATAATAAACTTCCCCGAACCTGACTTGACAGACAAATAAATTATAAACAATTGAAAAGGTGCAATAAAACAAATACTGTATTTATTATAACCGAGATGCGCTCTTCTCGTGTCCGCGTTTGTCAATGAAATCTCGCAATATGAGTCGATTTCAAATTACATGCAGTAATTTGTCATCATCAGCAGACTGCAATAAAACAATGTAGCATATCCTATTTAACTGTAGAATTGAGTGTATTTGAAAAAGTGACAAAATATTGTTGGTCTATTGAAGTTGTTACTGTTAGTATTATTGGTCACATATTACTAAATGATTATGACTGGTGGGTGGTGGGGGCAACTACGTCATGCAAAACAAGTGACGTAGTATGTATCGTCTCGTGTAATGAGAGGACAAATAGCCAAATTTAATTTATCCCAGTGTGTTACCTGAACAAACACATGGTTTTTGCCCCAAATTTAAGCTTTCAACAAACATGCGCTGAAATGTCAAAGTAATGATCAGGACATGTAGACAACATTTGTAGACACCAATTTATTTGCAAAAAAAAAAGTTGATTTAGTGTCAAGTTATCCTTTAAATAATATAAATATTTCGTCTAGTTTATCTGGGTTTGTCTATTAGACTTGTGTGACTCTTCTAATTTGATGTTCTCAAAATTAATTTGCCATTAATTAAACAATGTGGCTAATCTTTTTGAGGTTGATTCTGATGAATAGTTTTACATATAAATAACCTCTAGAAAAAAAAACTAACTATAGTATTAAAATGTAGCAATGCATCTGCGATATTGAAGCAAAAAAAACAAAAAAAAAACACAGCATACAGTGTATTCACAATAATGTAGTGCTTTTATTAAAAACAAACAAACAAACAAATATAAAACAAAAAGTAAAAACCAACAGCATATTTCCATGACTTAAGAATTATAATTACAAACTTTTAACGAGTGGGAGAAGTTTTTGACAAACTGTACACGTCACAAAATGTCAGCCAATCTGCCATTTACAATGCTTGCATCTCATTTTGTGATTGTCTAAAAATAACTAAAGAAATCACAGAAAACACACAAATACAAGTACAAGCATCATACAATGACCGCTATCACAAAACGGTAACCATTTCCTATTTGAAAGAGAGAGAAAATAACAACAGGAACGTGATAATGGTCTGACAGGTTCATTTTTGTTTTTATCACTTCTCAAAAATATTATAACATTTTTATGTTGGCTAGCTTTTTTAGTGTTCAACACTTTGCAGCAAAAACAAAAACAAGGAGTACACTCCACCTTTATAAAAGCAATATTATTAACAATATTCAGTGGCAAGGGTGTTGCTGTGTCACTGCCGTGCCCCAAATGCCTTCTTGTGTTCGTTTTGACATTCTTCTCGCTCATGAACATTTACATGAATTTTATTTATAGGCAACAAAACTTAACTTATGCTTCTATGTTGTCAGGGAAGTTATGGTGAGATTAAAGACAAAAAAAAGTATTTTCCTCCAAGTTTTAAATGTCTTCATAATAGCAATACAAAGCAATTCAAACATTAGCATTATAATAATCGCAATACATTTAGGGCTGAGTCCTGTACAGTACAATAATAAACAAAATCATTTTTCAAGATATTGCTTTAGGAGAAACCCCTCAATGTAAAGCATGTCTATATACACAACTTGGCACTGTACAGCTTAACCGTTTCCATTCTCCATCCACAGTGTCATTTTAATGGATTCTTTGTCAGTTTGCATCGGGACACTAGCTTGTCCCTTTTACGCAGTCATTTGAGGGGGGGGGGGTGTCATCAGATACCACCAATTCTTTTCAAACATTCTCCATGGCAACAAGGAACAAAGAGACAAAAGTTCATTCCCCTCCCAATATACAGTATACACTTGTCTCAGAATATAAGAAAATATGACCGTCACGATACATTATATGTTAAGCATTGTTTTCCATAGTTTTCTTAAAACTGTTAATTGCCATTAAGCCCTTGTTTTTCTCTCATATTTTTCTGTTAAAAAAAAAAGAAATCTTGAGGAAATTGTGTAGACTATAGATACACAGAAAAACAGGCAGTCAGAGAGCACTGCTGAGTAAGGCGTTACAGTTCAAGCCAGTGTCCCTCCCACCTGATTTAGTTAAGCTGGTGAATCCATCATTTGAAAAGCTGACCGTCTCAGGGAGAGGAAAAAAACTGAAAATCAAAACCTCAACAATACACTTTGACAAAAAGCGCTCACGCAGTCTTCCCTCCCTCCCTTTGAAAACAAGCAGGCTTAGTCTACATGAGTAGGCTGACTAGAGTAGAACAGGTAAAAGATAATAGACTTGCTTTTTTTCCACACTGCATCATCAAGTACTGTTTTAGTGTGTTTTTAATACAGATACAATACACAGAGCTTCACTATTATCCATGGTACAAAAGTGCAGTCTACCCAACCTTTTTTTCTCACGAGCAGCATCTTGCACCTCAACTACTTTACTTCCATTCCAAAAATTTCACCCCCTCATTGGATGCACTGACATTGCAGCATAGTATCACAAGGGGGAGCAGTTCTCCAGCATTCTCAACAACACTGACTGAGCGATAGCCATCTTACAGTCAGTGTGCTACTTAGTACCAAATGTGTGGGGTTTTTGTCCTATGTCCTAAAAATACTCCTTGAAAATGCTATTGACAAAGTCGGTGCTTCCAAACCCCCTCCAACCATCTCAAGAATTGAGATGATAAAGTCCTGGAAGAGGTAAAGATGCATTATGGTCTGGAAGGGTTTGGATAGCCAACTAGACTCATTTTCTTTTTTATCATCTCCCGTGAAAGGGCGCCGGTTTGCCTGCCATGTTGAAATGTTACTTTCTGCAAACAAAATCACCAAATCCAAGTGTCCGTCGCCGTAGGCGCCGCCCTGCACCTTCCTCCAGGAGATAAGTGACATCTACGGCTGTTGGAAGAACACAAAAAGGGGACGCTTAAGAGCTTTGACAGAAATAGCTGAAAGGTGAGGTCAGATATCAAAGAAATATCTTTAGGAAGGGCTCTCCTAGAAATGGATGATGTTAATCCACAAAAAGATCACTGCCTGTTGGCATTGTGACACGTTTGTCAAGGGAAACATAAAAAAAAAGTTCTGAAATCACCACTTTGGAGACAGATGGGTTCCGTTGTTGGGGTATTATTTTGGGTAGAGTGGTTATTCTTTGCAAGATGAAGGCTCCCTGCTATACCGTTGTTATTTCTAATAATTAAATGCAAATTAAACATGTTAGCTCCTCAATCTGATTTTGGCCATGCTTTGTCAGCAAAGTGATTCTTGCAGTGCTTTGGTGTATTGGGATTCATTGAGTTGATGCAAAAGTTTTTTTTTATTATGGTAGAAATTTAAAAACAAAAAGTTCATTAAAATATTATCAAAAAATAAATTTAGACATTTAAAAAAAGGTGGAAAATGTTGGTGGAAAATGAAAATGTTAAGTATTGTTCGTAGGTTAGATCCATATCCAATTTTATACTACAAGTTCTTTCAATGAGGAAGTTATAATAAGAATAACTGGGTGGTATGTAAGCAGAAGGAAAGAAAAAAACAACAGGTTGTGTTTCTGCAGGAAAAGTGTGGACAAAAGCAAGAACCACAAAAATATAATCCCATCTGTTAGACAAATGTTACGATCCACAATATGACTCATGTCCCCTCATCCATCTGTTAAAACTGGCCAGTGTGAAAATGGTTTAAGAGTCACCAATTTATTTTTGTTTGTTATTTCTCACTCCACCAAATGGGAAGCATGATCAACTTGTATAAATAAATCAAGTGAAGCCCTCAGTCATTTGTTGACCTACTACCCTGCTGTGTGCCTGCTCCCTCACCATTCTTGCTGGGTGTTCTGTGCAGCAAATCCAAGAGAATCTTGTTGAGTCGCTCCCTTTGGGCCTCCCTCCTGCCCAGTGCAGGGTGCTGAAGCGGCGAGCAAGCTGACGAGGACGGCTGCTCAAGCATCTCTCCTATCCTCTCAGTGGAGCCCTCTTCCTGCTCCTTTCGCTCCTCTGCCACAGGCCCTTCTGCTTGGCGCCTCTCTTCATCCTCATCATTGTCCCCCTCTACTCGCGGCGGCTTGTCCGGTAACAGTTCAGGATCACCCGTAGCAGCGTCGACGTCCTCCTCCGATCTCCTGTCTTCAGCCTCTGGTGGGAAGTCGTCGGCCCGCTCGCACGAAGAGCCGTCGTCCTCGCAGCCTTCAGATCCTTTAGAACGCTCGCTCTTCCATGCTGAGCGGCCCCCGTTTCTCTTGTAGTTGTCTGGTACGTAGTGAGGCTACAAACGGACAATTAGACAATGGTCATTTACATATACTGTATATATAACACTCAAGCCCATTCCATCCTTTCATTGTGTGAATGCTGAAACACCATTCACACTTGTGCTGTTTGTAACCTTTATTTTTATTATTTATGCTTATTATTATAGGTACTTTTTATTCTCCACACTTTTTCGATGTGCAAAAAGTCCCACATAATATATCCAATTCACACCGTTCAAATTTGAACTTGCTTCAAAAATTCTTGCTTCAACAAGTCTGATTCCACATTACTTACAGTTTTCGCACAATTTAACGTTAATATTTTTTCCCCATTTATTTTCAATGGGATAGACATTCAACTATTTCTAAGTCACTTTCCGCGCCTTCTTATCATCATTACCAGCTGTCTGATACTGTTCGGTGGTGCAGTTGGTAAAGTGAATTGTCCAGTAAGCAGAAAGTCGTAGGTTTGAATCCCACCTGACTGTACATTGTAAATATATGCATTCCTATTATGCTAAGTGGCTAAACTGACTATAATATCAGGAAATACATTATAATTTCAATAAAATGATTAAATGCATGTGTTAGCTTTCAGCATTAGATGACAATTTTCAATATGAATACAGTACACCATAAGACCTGATTTTCAACAAGTTAACTCACAGATAAAACACATCCTAGGCATTGTGCATGCATGTCAATACGTGGGTTCTAATCCCGTTTATTTAATCTATCATTCAACTACAATTAATAATTAGTAATTTTCATGTAATTTATCTTTCAATTTAATTTGTAAGTATTCCACAAGCCCTCACCGCATGCAATCACCATTCATACGCAATTTCTCCAGAAATTGTACTTTGTCTCGTTTTCTTAACTAGTTTTCATTAGGGTTAGGATTACCCAACAGTCCGCAAAAAATCTTACCGAGAAGTCTCTCTTGGGTGTCAGCCGCTTGGAGAAATGGTTGAAGGCATATGGCTTGGTACACACTGGGTAGCGGTTACGATGGATCTTGTAGAAAAGGTGAGCTGACTTGTCCAAGCGGTAATCACAGATGTACACATCAGGCTCTTTTACCCCTTTTGGCCGTCCTTTAGGAAGACAGTCAAGTATGTCGGTCAAGCCATATTAATGAATTAAAAATGAAAAAGTGTTTTCTCACCTTTGCAATACGTGTAGAGATCAAGAACGCAGCAGGTTCCCACCACTGCTTCAAGTGGGATGATCTCGTAGAGTGGCATGCGAAATAACTCATTCTGGTAGAACCGGCGAGATGGCGAATGGTGTGTCTCGTGGGGACGGAAGTAGTGGTGGCCAAAGGCAAACCGCTCACCCCTTCAAGATTGGGTATATATATTATATATATATATTATATAAATGTGACATGAATAGATAAGAGTAAATATTTCCCCCACTGCATGCATTGGTACTGTAGTTGAGTTAACTGCATTACTTTTCATTCTTCCACAGTTTCTCGATGCGAAAGATGTCAAGTTTGTCTCGGTTGAAGTGCGTCAGGAGGCGGTAAGACTGTCTGATGGGCTGGCCCTCGGATGTGCGTCGGCTGTCTCTCATCAGGTACACACAGTCCCCTGCACACACAGACAGCTTACGTTTCAACAACCTTGCAGAATCTTTTAGCTTTATAAATAATTTAAAATACAGTCAATAAACTGAAGAAGAACATTACACGCCCATAAGGTTGCTGTTGTCAATACCTTGGTGGAGAAGCAACTCATCTCTTAGGAGGCAGATGTAGTAGACAGAGCCAGTCTGGGCGTAGCTGGGTTGAGGTATCATGGGAACTTCCTGTAACACATAAAACAACAAAGACAAAATGAATTTAAATGTCCAAGTCACAAGAAATCCTGGCATAGAGTCAGCATGATGGTCTGTGATGCTCTCACATGCAGACCTACCGTGTCTACTGGCCTCGGATCACACTGCTCACACAGGTAGTGCTCCACTTCCGTCTCCAACCGCATGCAGTCACAGTGTTGCCATACCTTAAACAAAAACAAACACACTCCCATTACACTGAGGAAAACCAAAGTGGAGCATCGTGTGTCACATATTTCAGTTATCTTTGTTTTTTGCTGCAAATTGAACCACAGTATGGCTCTGAAGAAAGTACAACGTGAAGTGATTGTGCTATGGCCCTGGAAAATGATGCAAACTTGCAATTTGGGGGTGACAGGTGAGCTCTCGATGGCAGGTTTAATGCTTTTAAAACTGCTTTGCAGAAATGCAGCAAGCTCAGTCACTGTTAGTGCATGCAACAGAGCGAGACAGTACAGAGATGTACATACATGTCTGGAATGGGCATCGGCTCCTAGCTCAGTGTGCACTCATGTACATCGGTGAGTCGACCAGGGTCCTCTTTGTACATTCGTTGCCTATGGCTGTAACGGCTTATTTTTATTTCCATTCATTTTAAAGAGGAAGTCAACCTTAAACATTTGTTGACAATGTGACCTCACTCGTCTAAACACGACATTCTGATTAATTTGTGGACTATGGGGGGCTGCATGGCTCAGTGGATGAGTGGTCGTCTCCCATCCGTGAGGTTATGGGTTCGATCCTCACCTCTGGTGACCATGTCGAAGTGTCCTTGAGCAAGACACTGAACCCCGATTTGCTCCCAATGGACCTAGCAGTGTCTTGCGTGGCAGCAGTTGGCCATTGGTGTTTGAATGGGTGAACTTGAGGCTTTTATCAGTATCAGAAGGTGGCCATTTTGCCACTTGCTGCCGAGTGAAAATATCACAGTTGCTCAGGGCTCAGGCAATGGCCAATCACAGCTCACATGTTTTTTTAGGCTGAACTGTGATTGCTTGTTATCTGAGACCTGAGAAACTGTGATGTAATTTTCGACAGCAAGTGGCAAAATGGCCGCCTTCTGATATTAATAAAAAATGCTGGATTTTGCTGCTTAACTCATATTCAACTAACGCAATATTTACCAGAATACCGTATTTAGACTAGTGGGGCGGCATAGAACATATTATTGTCAAGAATTTTTTTGGGGGGGGTTGGCCTTCCCTTTATTGGGAAAATTTGTTTTGTTCACAGAAGAGAGTCTCCAAACTCACTAAGGCTGAGAGCCAAGGTTGGAAATTACTGATCACCTCACTGCTAACATCTGACAGGAACAAAAATGTTTGTCTTTGCCTTTGGCACTAGTGTAGAATGTATGTGCTAATGAGAAATATTTTAATGTTCCTTGTTTTTCTTTAGCTCTCCAGAGGAAATTACTAAGTTTAGTTTAGTCTCTTAGCATACAATTACTGATTTAACCTGTTTTCATTGGTCAAAAAGCCAATCAGATAAAAAGGTACAATAACATGGAAAATCAACTCCAGTGATGACTGATTTTCCTCTTACATTCCTTTGCTCCTTACCATGCACTTTTCACACTGGATCATCAAGCCTTCATCCTTGTACATCCCACAGATGCACCGGATAACGTCGTCATCCTTGTCATGGGATCCGGCCGCTCCGTGGTGGTGGCCCCGGTCACGCTCAAGTGAGTCAGAGCTGTCAGCCTCACTGGCAGTCTCGCCCATGATCTCATCGATCTGCACGGCAGCCTCATTGCGTGCACTGTAGTAGGCTTTCCGCAACCGGCACACATCTCTGCCGATTGATGACTTCCTGCCATAATATTTCTAATAGGGAAAAAAAGGAATTAGTGAGAAATCATTTTGGAAATGTGATAAGCCACACAATTCCAATTAGTAAAGCAGCATGCCTCTAAACCCTTTTGCTAACAGAACGTGTATGTTTACATAACTTTCTGTCTAATTTATTGTTGACTAGTTGGAAGGGTATTCTTTAGTTCAGGCAGTCACCACACTAATTCTTGGTAGCGGAAAGGTCATACCTAGTGATAACAGCAACATTTCTCCTTCTAATAAACTAAAACTAAACACAAGACCACTTCCACATACTCTGTTCACATTATTCATAGCAAAAGGGTACATTCATTGGAGCGCACAATGGGACACCTGCATACCTCAGCATTGCGGAACACTTTGAGCATGTCAGTGTCGAATACTTCAACGGTCTTGTAATGGCCCGTGAGGATTTGTTTCTCAATGGTGCTCAAATCCAGCGGGTCTGACACATTCTCATAGTAATGGCTGTTCCTAGTAATACAATAACACACAAAAATCAAATATGGTGACTAAAAGTAACGAAAACTCACAATAAACCTTTAAAGGGGAAGTCAATACAAAAAAATTCTTGACAATTCCGGTTAATATTGCGTTAGTGGAATATGAGTTAAACAGCAAAATCAAGCAGTTTTATCAATATCAAAAGGCGACCATTTTGCCACTTGCGGTCGACTTAAGATGACATCACAGTTGCTCAGTGCACAGGAAACGACCAATCACATCTCACCTGTTTTCTGAAGCGTAGCTATGACTGGTTGTTATGAAGCAAAATCCAGCCATTGTTATCCATCTCAGGGGGCGGCCATTTCGTCACTTGCTGTCGACTGAAGATGACATCACAGTTGCTCAGGTAATGACCAATCATACCTCACCTGTTTTCTGAAGCTGAGCTGTGATTGGTTGTTACCTGAGACCTGAGCAACTGTGATGTCATTTTCACTCGACAGCAAGTGGCAAAATGGCCGCCTCCTGAGATGGATAAAAATGGCTGGATTTTGCTTCATAACTCATATTCCATAAATGAATCAGAATGTCACATATGACATATTATTGTCAAGAAATGTTTAAGGTTGACTTCCCGCTTTAAGGGTTTTACTTAATAATAGATTCACATTCTTACCTTTTCCGTGACGGGAGGTTCAAGAGCGGAGCAGCAAGTGTCTGGCTGGTTGAATCTGAGGCAGAAGTAGCAGAAAAGAAATCTTTATGCAATGCTGAATTTAGTTCAGGGACAAATTCTGATCAGAACTGTTTTTAACATGTACAATTAGCTTTGTTAGCTTGACTATGATGAGTTTGATTTAGGCTATTTTAGTCAGACTAACCCAATAATTATATTAGTGCCAAAGCTGTAAGATCTGTGTATTTCTTTGGGTCACAATACACAGGTAGATAAAGGTTGTAAGGATATCAAGTACACCTCCACAAATAAATGTCAAGATAGTTACTAACCCTTGTAGCTGGTAATCATGTCACAAATCTCCTT
The DNA here is from genome assembly GCF_051991255.1 of Vanacampus margaritifer. NCBI lineage: Eukaryota > Metazoa > Chordata > Actinopteri > Syngnathiformes > Syngnathidae > Vanacampus > Vanacampus margaritifer. The sequence continues at coordinate 6,043,961 of NC_135448.1, forward strand.
GAAGATATGTGCAAGGCGAGCAGTGCGTGTGACTTCTGTGTTTTCTTCAGCAGCAGCAAGCCTCCGTGTACGAACTGACCGTGACGTCTGCAAGGCTGAAAATTGTGTGAGGAAAACGTCTGGAGGAAATAGGGCATGCATGTTAGCTTTACATTCTACCTACTATGACTGTGTAAGTCATATATGCGAAACAAAACCAAATACAAAAAATATCATTGTAGTTCAAAATAATCAGGCTCACCTGACTTAATGTTTCCATCATCACGGATGACTCCGCCCCAGCGGGTGTACATGGACAGACTGTTAGGGTCTCTCTCTCTTTCACCCTCACGTTTGAGCAACTCCTGTTTATCCCTCATTTTTTCCCAGTTCCTCAGGAGGAACACTCGATGTTTGAGCACAAAGTTCCTACACATTGAGGGAAGGGTATAAGTTAGGAACATACAGTCTGACTTGCGTTGATTGTCTGCTCCCACTACAGCCGCCTTTGCCTGATCGTTGTTTTTTTTTTTTTTTTTTTTAAAGGAAATCATGTGTGATGTACCTTTCTCTGTTTGACATGGGTTTCATTAGGTGAGGGTAAAACTTGTTGCTGTCACTTGATTCTTCCTCCTGAAAATAAAGAAAACCTTCATTAATTTTCTCAGATTTATCATTTCAATAAATTACTATATTTATGAAAATAAAATAATTCCACACGTCTCTGCTAAGTCATAGTTTTCATGCACTAGGTTCAATTTGATTTTAGGCCAAATTGGTTGGTGGTGAAATGAGTAAAAATAATAATTTGTTGCATTTTAACAGAAATTGACCCAAGTTTTATTTTCGATATCTGGGATAGGGACAGACCGATTATTGGCCGGGCCGATTAGCGGCATTTTGACAAATGTCGGCATTGGCCTTTCTACGAATCTAAAGGCCGCTAAAGCTGGTATCTCACTGAGCAGTGAATACTTGGGAACGTAGCGGAATTTAGGGTTTTCATCAGCATTTGTAAGATGTTCACAGACAGTTTTTTAATTGTCGCAAAGACATTTTGAACATATTTACTGTCTGTGAAGATCTTTTGAAATCCTAAAACCCTAAATTAGTTTACACTCATTTGCACGCATTTGTCGCTCAGTGACATACAGGGAACTTTTCCTTTCTGGATTTATTTAAATTTCCACTTCAAAAAAAAATGAGGCAGACACTGGGAACTCCCTACACTTTTTATTTTTTAAAATAAAACAAAAAAATAAAATGAAAAAATTATGTTGAACTTTTGGCAAACTTTATTTACAGTAGAAAACTTTAGGGAACTATTTACTTGCTTAGTTTTTAATTTTGCTTAACACATGCTGATGACCCTGGAAGCTCCCTGCAATTTTTGTTAGAATTTTTAAACAAAACCGTAAATTCTTTATAAGTCAAAAATTAAAAAGGAAAGTCATTAAAAAAAATGTGGACGCTAATATTTCCTCTTTTACTGCAAATGAATATTGGCTCGAAATATCGGTTATATCGGTCTGCTTGACTACTAATAATCGCTATCCGCCTTGAAAAAATCATATCGGTCAATCACTAATCTGTGGTCCACCAGTGAGTAGTCTAGTGTTTATTAAATACTCTAACTGACCATTATTCATCAGAAAAAAATACAAAGGTATCACTCACTCGTTTTTTAAGTTGGTGTTTGGATTTCCGTTTCTCTTTGAGTCGACCCAGTCGCCGAGTACCAGCGGCCTTGCCAGGCAATCCATTGATACGCTGGCTTTTCCCGCCGATGATACCTCGGCAACTCTCTGAGCCACACTTACACACTTGCTGTGGAGAGAAACAATAACAATACCAAAATAAATAGCACATAGTTGAGGCAGGTGAGAAAAAAATGTGTCATGGTAAACTGAAAGAACAATGAAAAGCAGTCACATGAAAAATTACAAGGTTACAGCTGTTAATTAGAGTTGTCAGTCACCTGCTCCTCCGTGTTGAAGGAATGGAAGTTGTAATCATAGGTGAGCTCAGTACCGCTGCTGATCTCCTTGAGCGCAAAGAGGCCAATTCTGTACACTCCATTGACTGACCTGCAAGTCATCATATTGAGTGCACCACCCTCATAAATAGCCACATAATTACATAGCATACCATAAAGCACAAGGACATTTTAGAAATTAGCTACAGAAAATACTGTATGCCACTTTGAAGTTAAAACAAGCGGTCTGTGACCATGTGCTGAGTCTGAGAAAATGCTCAGTTAAGAGATTTGTTTACATTGGTGTGGGTGGAAAGTGGCATTTTGTCTGTGTAAGGGCTTCCTTTTGAGTTTCAAACATGTCTGCATTGAATGAAAATTAAAATGGGCAATAGGGAAGAAAAAGGAAATCTCTGGACACCGCAGTTGTCACCGAGGCCCAGTTCCAAGTAAGCTCCGCTCTATGACACGATTGATGGATCTTGAGAGCTTCAAAAATCCTCCAATGCCCTTGAGTTTTTTTTAGTCCAGCTACTTTTCATTACACATAGATGCACAGTTGCTCACCCACATGCAACCACCAGTTCCCCTCATTATAGGATGGTCAAATGGGAGAAGACAGTATAACTGTCATGTCTGGGTAGAGCTGGCTTTGGTTGAGGGCCCCGATTGGTCCTGAGTGGATGCCTGCCCTTCCGCAGGCTGACCAATCCGGGCCCTCAGCCACTTGTGCCTGGCCCCAGGTGTGACTAATCCCCTAATTAGTGTGGGTGCATTTAATTCCCGGGTGGTGATCAGTCCCTTGTGGGATCATTGCCATTGTCACGGTCACCCCCGGAGTTTGTGCTGTCATTTTGATTTTGAGTTTGAGTTTGTACAATAAAACATAACGGTCTAACCCGCACTCCTGCCGTGGTTCTCCTGCCTTCCTGCATTTTGGGTCCTCTACGCCACACATCGACAGTCACCACGCCATTCCGTGGACACATCGTGACAGAATGATCCCACCATAAACGGACCCAGCGGATCAAGAGGCAGGTACCGTTCCTGTTTTGGCGGTGCGCATGCAGCGCCCGCTTCCAGTTTCCAGCGGCGCGTGGGGAGCGCCCGTGGCCAGTTCTGGCGGCGCTCGTGCAGCGCTTGTTGCCGATGTTTCTGGCGGCGCTCGTGCAGCGCTTGTTGCCGATGTTTCTGGCGGCGCTCGTGTAGCGTCCGTTGCCAGTGTTTCCGGCGGCGCTGATGGCAGCGCCCGTGCCGATGTTCCTGGCGGCGCTCGCGGAGCGCCCGTTGCCAGTGTTTCCGGCGGCTCTGGTTGAGCGCCCGTTGCCAGTTCTGGCGGCCCCCGTACAGCGCCCGCTTCCAGTTCCGGCGGCGTACGTCCTGCGCTGCAGCCCCTGGCATCATCGCCTGAGCCGCTGCAGCCCCTGGCATCATCGCCTGAGCCGCTGCAGCCCCTGGCATCATCGCCTGTGCCGCTGCAGCCCCTGGCATCATTTGCCTGTGCCGCTGCAGCCCCTGGCATCATTTGCCTGTGCAGCTGCAGCCCCTGGCATCATTTGCCTGTGCAGCTGCAGCCCCTGGCATCATCGCCTGTGCCGCTGCAGCCCCTGGCATCATCGCCTGTGCCGCTGCAGTCCCTGGACTCTACGCCGGAGCCTTCATCCGGGTCCCACTACAGACGGTGACTTTGTTTAGGACGTCTGGGATCCGTCCCTTAAGGGGGGGGTACTGTCATGTCTGGGTAGAGCTGGCTTTGTTTGAGGGCCCCGATTGGTCCTGAGTGGATGCCTGCCCTTCCGCAGGCTGACCAATCCGGGCCCTCAGCCACTTGTGCCTGGCCCCAGGTGTGACTAATCCCCTAATTAGTGTGGGTGCATTTAATTCCCGGGTGGTGATCAGTCCCTTGTGGGATCATTGCCATTGTCACGGTCACCCCCGGAGTTTGTGCTGTCATTTTGATTTTGAGTTTGTACAATAAAACATAACGGTCTAACCCGCACTCCTGCCGTGGTTTTCCTGCATTTTGGGTCCTCTACGCCACACATCGACAGTCACCACGCCGTTCCGTGGACACATCGTGACAATAACCTCACACAGTCAACTTTCTAAGGTTGTAAATTGTCCACAACTAAACATGCTGAGTTCAGCTTTAAAAGTCGAGCACAGGGACCTATAGACAAGCTTGCTGCTGTGAATTAGACTGGTTTATAAAATCTGTCCTTCAGGAAAGTCATATCACACCTTTATATACAGTACATCAAAATTACATATTAACCTGCATTTAAGACAGCTTTAATGGTTAGCAAGGCTTCTTTGTCCTCCTCCACTCTCCCTTGCTCGGTGTTAAGTTACTCCTCAACCACTTTTAGCGATAATGATACTTAATGATAATGAAGAAAAGGCTTAAGCTCTGGTAGCTAGCCAGTAGTACCATCAGTAGATCCTGAATCGAATCATGAGGTTGCCGAAAATAGTTCACTCCTACTAAAAATTGTACTGACGATATTTAGAAAAAATAATACTAGCTGTTCTATCTTTTAAGTGGTTTATCCTTCAGTGACACTTACCACTTCTGCATCTCACAGTTGGGATCACAGCTGTGGTTTATGAAGCGTGCCTCATTGCCCATTCTATAGCTGTCAATCACCATGCCACTATCCAGGTTCAGACAGTAGTGGCCACTGTGAGCAAAGTACTGCTGCATCATACGACTCCTGAAACATGACGTAGAAAGAAAAATAGTTTATTTACACTTTAGCTACCAGCAAAATTATGTATTTTCCACATGTCCAAGAGCAGCTTACCTGAATTCATGTTCGCTGACCACTTCTCCCAGGTACTCAATAATGAACTGTCCAGAGCGAAGACTCTCCTTGGTGCGGATACCCCAGCCCTTGCCCTCGGCACGAAATCTCTCTAGACACTGAGCCCATTCGTGCCTCTGGATATGCTGGTTGTCGCAGTGCTCATGACATGGACATGTGCTGGGAGAGCATTCAGCAAAGCTCATCCTGGAGAATTGAGCCATTTTGCAAACACAGATCATTGTTATCACCATTGGCAGGCTTCAACTCATTCAAACCCAAAAATGTATAAATATGTTTTTAATACTTTGTCCTTCACTCACTCCCCAAAATTTATTTATACATATTTTATGTTTTTTTTTTTTTAATGCTAGAGCATACAGAAGGCTTTGATACAGCTTCTGACCTGAAGAGGTCGCTTAAAGCAGTGTTAATTATTACAAAAAACGGCCAGCAGGTGGCAGCAGAATATAAGAGATCAGCCAAGGCCATGTTGCAACAAGCTCTTTTTGCCAGTGTTTTCAACAGGTTTGTGAATAATGATGAAAATTAGCTATAGCTAATTGCAGATACAAATATACTTTTTTTCCTGATGAAAGAAGAAACTCTAATCTTTCTTTTGGTATGTTCCATGTTTTTATAGCAATAGAACTGAATATTCTATGGACCTCGCAAAATCAGTCAAAATCCAGTAAAACAGCCGGGAGTGAAGGGGGTTGCTTCAGTGAAAATGGCTGGGAGTGAATGAGTTAACATGAAACATGACTCCTTTGATCTATAGGCTGTGTTTACCTGTTGAGGCAGTCATCCAGGCAACCTTTTTCAGTGCGGTTCTCAGGTGTTTTACAGTTGCATGTAGTTGTTTCATACCCGGAGAAAGGCTTCACATCAACATATACATCTGCGACACAGCCAAGATTTTACATTGAGGTCTTTTGCCAGGCAAAACAACATTTCAAAGTATCAACTGAATCAATATATCAGTACATGTTAAAGATTGGGTTCTGGTTAGAACACAAGAACAATGTTAGACACCTACTTGATCTGATCTTTTTGTAAAGAGGGACATCAGGCCTTTTGTACAGCTTAACAAAACAAAACAAAAAACAAGATAAAGACCAGCTTCATGAAAAAAAAAGCAAATATGCCAATTCTTAAAGGATTTACAGCAAATGAAACACAACAAGAAAAACTTAAATTAAATAAACAGTATGATGCTCGTTATGATTGATCACCTGATCGTGTTTCCACAGCCATAGGATGTCATAAGGCAGTTGGAAATCAATGCGCTTTTGTCTCAGGTACTTTCCTAAAATATCACATAAAGTCAAATAAAGTCTTGAGAAATACTGAAAAGATGTGTTGCTGATTGTTTCTGTAAGAGGAAAATGACAAGGACTATACACCACTCAGCTTTGAGTTAGCTTTATTAGCTGGGGTAGTGAATAAAAAGGGTAAACAATATTAGCCCCACTTATATTTACATATTGTATATATGTCAAACCTACTGACATAAGAAAATATAAATAGCTTAGTGACTCACCGACGTGTATGGGTGCTGGAAACAATCCATAATCATGTTCCCCAGGTATGTACTCAAGCTTCTCTTTTTTTAGCTGCAGAAGCTGACTTCGGGGGCTAACAAGCAAAAGCATTAAAACAATTAGAAAAAAATATATAATGTTAAATACATTTACAAACATCTAAATCAAAACATCTTACTCTTCAGTCTTGAACACATCAGAGTAAAGTCCAGCCTTCTGGAACTTTTTCTTTGGAGGTCTGGCTGGTCTCTTTTCCCGTGGACCGGTTATGGGTATGGCTGATGTTTGTTCCCTGGAGACAGTGTCTTGGCTTTGTGGAGAGTGGTGGCCATCTGGTTTATTCTCTACTGAGCTAAAACAGAACCATAATTTGGGTGATGGTAAAATAAAAATAAAAAACATGTTCCAACAAGAGCCCTACATTCTTTGACACTTGGATGTACAGTATGAAGTGGATGTAAAAAAAATTTTGTGATGTAAAAAATGAGACAAAGATGAATTATTTCAAAACTTTTTCCTTCATTAATGTGACCTGTGCAACTCAATTGAACTCAAAACACGTGAAAGTACCGGTAAACAACATGGTTAATGTGGTTGCTGCGTTCAGAATTAACCAATCACATTCAAAATATTAAATTTGAGTCAGCCAATTCAGGTGCATCTGATTAAACCCCAATGAAGTTTAACTGTTCTTGTAGGGTTTTCCTGCCATTGTTTTGCTATCTAGCCAATACTTGAATGTTTTGTGATAACACTGAGTGGTATTTGAAACTGTTCATAATTCTCTCTAACTTGACTAAGGCCCTAGGTTCCAACTTTCAGCTGAAGGAAAACAGTCCAACAGATTTTTCCACAAGTGTTAAACATGTTCTTGCATATGTTTGGGAGATTTCAAGGGTGTTTTGCTATATTTAGTGGAGCTTGGATCTTTTTTTTGTAAGATAAGGTCTCCACTATACTCTACAGGTGAGAGAAATGTAGAAGATAAGAAATTGTTGTCAGATCTACTATAACAGCCCGTACATGCAAGAGATTTTTTCAGCTTCTTCATTGTTGTTGTCCGTTGTTGTTGGCAGCCTCAGTAACCAGTTTTCTTTGCATCTTGTTTTGTTTTTAAACGCCCACTAGAACCACCAACTTTATTTGTGGTTATTTATGCACTAAATGGTAATATTTATGTTGACTCCCACTTAACATTAGTTTGAATGTGATTGGTTAATTCTGAACACAGCCACATGCCCAGTTATAAGAGACACCCTCTCACTTGTTTGACCACATTTTATGTAATTTTTTATTTCACCTCTCCAATATTCCCTTTTCCCCGCCCAAAAAATGAGTTGTACTGGCTATAGGTCACATTAATGGAGGAAAAAGTTCTGAAATGATGTGCAAAGTATATTGGTCTCATTTTACTTTTTACATAAAAGCCTCACATTCGACCGTGGGTGTGTAGACTTTTCATATTTACTGTATATGGTGAAGTATACTTACCCAGGAAAGTGACTGCTCTCATCCTGGGCAAGCCAGCACCGTCCAGAGCCTGGTCTGGGCCTTGCAACCGGGTTGCCCACATTTTCTTCTCTGTCTGGCAATTGCTCCACAGTGTCTTCTACCTCTCCTTCCTCTTCTTCCTCACCTTCATCTCTCTCCCAGTGTTTCCTTTTCTGTCCTCTGCTGCGCTGGTCTTTGACAACTGCCTCAATGGTATCCTTTACAGTATCCCCATCCCACATTCTACCTCCTGCTGGCTGGTCTCCCACTCTGTGCCGGGTTTGACTGAATTCAACAGCAGGAGGTGGGGACGGGGACGGTGGCGGTGAAGGTAAAGGGTGCTTCCGGGGACGCCCAGGGCCCCTTTTTTTCACCATGTTGTTTCCTGTACGGGCTTGCCTCTGCAGCTTCTTAGCGCGCAGAATTTTGTTGACATGATGAAGGCTGTGCCTGGATTGCTGCGATCGATGGGACTGATGGGGCAGGGAGGAATCGAGGCAACAGTCCTGGGAGGGAGACAGGCAGGAAGAGGACGCTGAGCCATGAGAGTAAAACATAGGAGATTGGTGATGGAGCTGTTGTCGGTGGTGCAGGGATCCTTCAGGCCCTTCTGAGGTCGAGAGTACGCCACCTCTTGTCTGGATACTTGCAGACCCTTGTAGAGAAAAATAGAAAAATAAATGGTCTGAATATACATGTCAGATGATTGTAAGATCTTAACAAGAAAGAAAATGAGGTATCATTCTGGGAAAATGGAAAATCATTCCCCAAAAATTTACTTGCTAACCAGTCAATTACATTACGCATTCGCCTTGTTAGTTCCCACTCTTTGAGGCCTGATCTACCCACCTTGTCCATTGACCACCAAATGACCCCAAATCCTGAGTTCTAATCCAGGATTACCCTGTCTTGGTTTGAAGTTAGAACAGCACCATTCTGCCTCAAGAGGGTCCTTAGTTTCACATGTCAATTACAAAAGCATGCAAGCACATACACACACACACACAAGGCAAATATAACACACTCAAATAAAAATACATACCAGTACCACTGCCTGCATAATAAGGCCAACCCATTACTGATGCCCTGTCTTCATCACAACAATAACTAAACTCTGGTGACAATCGCACTAGGTCTCATATTATGGTAATTTAAAATCAATGTAACATAAAAATAGCTTGTAAGGAAAATACTCCACCCCTTCAGTAAAATGTCTCTTGGCAGAAATGCTACATCAACAATGGTCATCCACATTTTCATTGCAGTCATTATGCATTTTTGCCAAGCCCTTAACCACTACTAAGCGCTACCAAATGTCAGGGAGTGTGTGCAAAGATTATGTTACAGGCTTTCAAAGAGTCTTCTCTCCATGAACAAGTGCTTGTGAGGCCAGAAATGCACACGACGCGGCTGAACGCGGCTGCAGTGGCCCATCGTGAAAAAATTATAGGTGGCGACTATCCGCCGCAGACCAAGCAAGTCAGCACTGCACATCTAACAAAGCGCTACAACGGAAACACGACCTGTATCAGATTTTGAGGCTACACATAAACAATATATTGGAACTGCATTATTTTTTTATTGAACCACAAAAACATGGCATGACTGTCAAGAAAGAATGTATGGCCACTAAGAAGAGGAAATCGGCGATAATAAAAGTGTGAATATTTTGATAAGATAGAATAGGCAATAATCGATTGCCCCATTCACTGGCTGCACCTGTGCATTTCAGCGACAGAGGTTCTCTGTGGGTTTTTTAAACTTAGATTTTATTGTTGTTTTTTAACTGCTCTTCTTGTTCTTTTGGATTTCATGGGTTTTAGCTGTCCCAGTTTTAATAAATCAAAGTGTCTGTATTATTGACAGTATGACAAAGACCAAGAAAACTTGAGGTATTTGTCCCTACTTACAAACTTTCTTTTCCAGTAAGCTAGTTTACCACTGATAATCACACTGAACTCTGAAAACGCAAATTTTGTTGTATTCTCATCACAGACCTCTTCAGGTTAATGCTGTTAAAGCAAAACCTGCTCAACCCTATGAGGTTTTTATGATCATTCAAGGTATTCGTTTATTTAAGGCATCTGAAAAAGATGTTTAGACAAAACGCTGAGCTTGATTTTGTTCAAATTCATGTTTGGCAAATCAAATTCAGCTTTTATCAGTGGGACAATTTTTCCAGCCCATTCTGTAATTCTGTCAAAAATGGACAGTGTAAACATACCAAGACGATGTTATTGAGGTCTGAAAATGATCCTTAAATCAGTTCTATATAAATTGATTGTAATGCAAGTTATAACACCAGTGTGATAACCTACAAAGCTAACCAGCCACAATATTCTAATGATGGCATGAGAGCTATTTTGGGCTAATTAACATTGAACAATGTCAAATAGAATTTGGGTCACAGATTTCTCTGGTGCAATTACGTCAAAAGTAGTAATGTACAGGATTATCCACTTTTACAGCGGCATTCTAAGGCATCATTTTACAGCATTTTTACTGCGCTGGAGGTTGATGTTCCAGGAGTTTACCAGGATCCAATGTAATGTCAGAAGCGAAATATCGCCAGACACCACTGGTAAAAAAAACAAATTCCAGCTCTACTGTAACACCTCTGATGTTCCAATTTGACAAGAATGTAAAAGTGGCTTTTGATTAGCTTCCATGCAATGAATAGATGTGAGTAGATAAACAACGAGCTTTTTTCCAAAACGATAAAAAAAAATTTTTTTAATTTTGTGTTGAACATTTTCAGACTTAGCCAATGAATTGAATAAAATTACTGTTTGTAAGGTCAGGGTTATTAAAAGTACTTTTTCATAGAATAATCTAAATAGCTCCATAGCGTTTTGGAAAAGAGCTTTTTCAGGTTGTGATTTTTATATTCACACATTATCTGAGGCACATTTGGCTTACCTAATTCTCTTCTCTCTGCTGATATTGAGCGGTCTTTCCTTAACGTCCGGTCCATTCGAGAGAAGCTGGTATTCTCTGGCACCGTCTCGTTCTTTCTGTTCCTGCAACCCCTCAAGTTAGTGCGAGTGAGAGCAGAGGCAAAGAGATTCGTAAGATTTGGGGAATCATGGCCTCTTGGCTCCACATCTTCTGTGGGTGTGAGAGGTCCCTCATCATCACTGTCAGAACAACCAGGTAGTACTTCTGGCCTTCCATCTGAGAAGGGCCCCTGACTGGGCAACACATGACGAAGTGAAAGCTTAGAGTAGTCAGTCTCAGAGGTTCCCATCCTGAACCAGGACTCTGTTGGGTGCTGTATTTTGGAGCTGCTCCCCAGAGCAAGCCTGGAGGGTCCTAGACAGGATATGGAGCTTTCTTTGCGCTTGTACCTATCTGCGGAAGATGATGATGACGAAGAAGGTGAATTGGCTAAAGTGACGCCAGCTTGCTTGCTAGCACTGTTGCTGGAAGTGCCCCGGCCAAAGCGGCATCTTTGCAAAGACTCTGTCATTCCCAAGCTACCAACTCTCTCTCCTTTCCCTGATGCTCCACTGTCAGACAATCCTGCCCCACCACGATTTAAAGATCCGCCCACTGTTTCTTCTTCTTCTTCTCTGCCCTCGTCGGCAATTTGTTCCCTGTGTTTGTGTCTATGTTTGTGTTTGTGGTGCCAATTGAAAGACAGCTCAGAGGACATGGGTGGGTAAAGAACAGGAGACCGTCCTCCTAGGTACTCCTGCCTAAGCAGCTTGTGTTTTTTCTTGTGGAATTTCGAAGGGTTCAACAAGAGATGTGAGGGGTGGTGATGATGCATGTAAGATGTTGGGGGAGGAGGGGGGAAAGTTGGTGAATGGTGAGAGTGGTGAGATGATGCTGTGTGGGGTGACTGGTGGTGGGGGTGAGGATACAGAGCACTAGCTGGAGGATAGCCCCTATAGTAGCCCAAACCGAGGGGTCCCGAGGAATAAGGAACGCTGTAGGAGGGATGGTAGAATCCTCCACTGGAGAGTGGGAATCCAAGCCCCGGTACAAAAGGAACTTCTGACATGGTCTCTCTGAGTTTTGGTGGCCGCCCCCGTTTCTTTTTCATGTCTGGTTTACGAACATAGTGCAATGGATCACAAGAGTATGCAGGATGGGAATAGAAACTGCCAAAATTAACCCTGAAGATTGTGGGCAGGAGATCCCTGTGAATGTAGTGATGGGGTGGAGGACCACTGGTACCACCTATGCCACTGGCACGATTGACCACTCCTGGCATTCTATTTGATCCTGCTGCTATGCCTACACCACCACCAAGACGGTGCCCTGTGGTACGATGCGCAATGCGAATTTCACTCATCCTTATGATAATCTCATCCAGTTCAGCAAGGAAGTTGGGGTCGATCCGCCGAGAGCGGAGTTGTAGGTATTTCTTCTTGCGTTTTCTTTTCTGTCTCTTGAGCTTTTCATAGCCTGGGCACCCATGGCTACGGCGTTTACATTTATGTTTATGTTTTTCCTTGTGACCCATAATAGAGGTAGTAGGAGCGGCTGGATGAGGTCTCCGTGGATCAGGTGATAACCTTGCCATATGTGGTAAGGGAGAAGGTGAGGGATGGTCCACAAGTACAGTCGAGTGGCGTCGCCTGCCTCTAGCGTTAAGTCCCATTCCTGGACCCATAGATGAACCAATAACGCCAGGTATTAATAATCCACTACTTAGCCCAGCTGACATCCCCATTCCACCCAAAGCCCCTGCTCCTCCAGCTTTCTCACCACGGTCAGAGGTGCTGTTGTTGTCGGTCCCTATACCACTATCACTAGGTACTGTCTCCTCACTGTGGGATTCACTAACTGGGGATGGAGTAGCTTCTTTCAGCTCACTAAGGGGGGCAGGGGAGGTAGGATGGAGTGGCCGAGGAGGTGAAAGCTTGTGATACTGGTAGTGCTGCCTATAGTGGTGATGGTGGTAACCACGGAACGACGACTTTTTCTGAGAGGTTGATGCGGCCATAGTTAAAGAGGAACCAAGGACCGGACTGCGAAGATTTGGAGCTGAAAAAGTCGGGGGAGGAAAAGCAAATGTACTATGACTATGGTTTGAATAGTGTGAGTGACCAGCAAAGTGCACCGAGCCTGGTTCGACAAAGCTGGCATCACTGATGGGACTATGGCCTCCACTAGATTGTGAGAGTGAAGGTGAAGGAAAGATTTCTGAGGAGGAATGCTGGTGCTGTTGCTGAGACTGATGATGATGCAGAGGGGAAGTAGTGCTGGGGGACAAGAAGGGTTCTGGTGGGGCTGTTGAAGCTGTGACATTAACTGTTTTTGGTTTACGCCCTCTTCTCTTACCCATATATATTGTGCCTTTTTTGCTAACATTAATTTGTGGTCCAAGTTTTCCCCCAAGAGAAGCAGCCAGGGAGGACAAAGAATTAGTTGTAGCTTGCGCAGTTCCAACCACAGCACTTGGAGACACTTTGGGGGCGTCTTCTTTTCTTGGTCCTAACAGGATTTGACTAAGAATTCGTTTACGTTTCACACTTTTCATCTTGTTGATCTTGCCTATGATTGTTTTCATAATGAGCTGACCATTTCCTTTATTGGGATAGCGTTTGTCCCCAACATCCCCTGCCTCAGGAGCCAATGTGGGAGGTTGACTCTCTTCAGGCAAGGTAGGTGGGAGGCGCTTGGGGCGTCCACGTTTTCGAGGGGTAGGTTTAGGGGGGTTTAGGTCAACCTCTGGATGAAGCACAGGAGGGTCCTGCTCTTCTTTGGATTTCAAAAAAGTTGAATAAACCTTAGAAGTGGCCAATTTATTATGGGGGCGCCCACGTGATGGAGCATCAAGCCTTGGCATCTTTGACTTTGAACTTCCCTTTCTTTTTGGCTGGGGTGACGAGGTGAAGAGACGCAACATTGAACTTTGTGGCAGAGTATTTGGTTTAATTTTATTTGGATTGGGAGGTCTCCCCACAGGTCTCTTAACTGGAGGTGACATTTCCAGACTGGAAGATAAAGGCATGGTGGTTTTGCTCTGGTCAAAAGGACTGTCGATGCCTGCTCTTTGATGATGTACCTTGTTCATAGCACGGCCCCAGCGTGGTTTCCTTCCTCTACGTTTTTTAAGAGGTTTACTGTCCTGCTCTGTTGCAGAATCTATGGATGAATCAGGAGAATCATCTCGAAGAGGAGTCAGAGGGCTGTCTTCACCTTCGGGCTCGGGTGAAGAAGATGACCTAGGCCTTATAGGGTCTGCAGGGCTGCTGGTCCGACCAACACGATTACTATCCCTGTTGGGACTATGCTTAGATGGACTTGAGCTCTTGTCATTCTCAACTCGCAATGACTGACTGCTCGCCCCTTTGTCTTTCCCTTCAGGCTTTGCTGTTCCTGTTGGAGGACAGAAATTATTCAAATCTCTGGGGCTGCCTTGTTGTCTCAGACTTGCAATGCTTTCCTCCGCAGAAACCTGGGAATCTCCTGCATGGTCTGCTTGTGAAGCAGCAGGGGACCCTATGTGACTTAAAGTCCTCTGCTCAGCTGTTGTGGTAGGAGAGGATGACACAAGACCAGTGGACAAACCTGTAGTATGGGATGAGAAGTGACTAGGACGAGACTGAAGTTTAGGAACACTACTATTAATGTTGTCATTGTTGTCCTTGGACATGGAAGGAAGTCTGTTATTGCCATATATGAGTGCTGGGCTACTGCTCCGACTACTGCTGTTACTGCTGTTTGTGTTAATACTGCTACTACTAGGTTTCCCAGTCCCATCTGTGTCTTCTTTCCTTGTTGGTGTCAAGGCGGGTGAGTTTTCCATAGCAATGTCTTTGTTCCTAGAACCATAGGGCCGGCCAGGTGGCCGTGACACTGGTAGTGGGGGAGAAAGGTGAACCATTCTTGAATAGGTATTCCTATTGGCCATAGCCCTGTCTCGCTGCTTGGCTGTGGGTGTCATAAAACCTGAGCTTGAGTGGGAAGGAGCAGGGTCATTCTTAGCAGGTTTGACAGGCTTTGGGGTCTTTGACGGCGGGCAAGTGGCTATGAGTTGAGCTAATTTTTCAGTTACTGTAGGCGTTCCCCAACTTTGAACTGCCTTGTCTTTCTCTCGTTGACTTTCATTGCTGCATGTGTATTGTGGTGGTTTAACGCCTTCACAACTTGGTTCTTTAGATGCGCGTAATGGTGAAGAGGGTGCTGATGACCGAGGGTTGTGTTGCAGCGTTGGTGTTTTCTTCCCAGAAGGATGAATTTTGCTGTCTGGAAGAGGGCGATGAAGATTCAGGGGCCGTTCAGATGTGGCAGTAGCTGCTTTAGTGTCTGACTTTGTGTCAGACTGACAATCCATCTTTGATGGGCCCTTCAAACAAAAACAAAATATAATTGTTAAATTGTCTTTGAAATATTTTATACTAAACGAAGCCACTAAATTTGCCACTGATTTTGAGTGATATGATAAAATTATCTTCATTTCCTAAGGACAAATTTGACAGTATTCCTAAGATCTGGCAGAGTAAGGGGACAAAGGCAAGGAGAGGGTGCATTTAGGCACCAACACTTACTAGGGTCAGATTGGGGACAAGAAGGGAGTGCTATGGAGAAAGGTCATCCCAGGGTGGGGGAGGGGAACCAAGGGAACGCGGCAAGATAGACAAAATAGCTGGCAAGAGACCGTGGCCAGCCATTACATTGCATGCACTTAAGAAGACCAAACTATTCCAGTAAATTGATTAAAACCAGACTTTGAAAATGCATGTTAACTATAATCTCATGTGTTCGACTTTTTAAAATTTGGAATAAAACACTGTAACGGGAAGCTGAGTCTCGGGGTCATAAAGGAAATAAATTCAACATGTTACATAAGGAAATTAATTAATTTTACATTTGCATTAAGTCAATTTTAAAGCCTATGGATTGAAAGAAAATGTGACGGAACATCTTTGAAATGTTATTAAGTGTGTCACATCCATATACTTGAACATATAGATATTTTCAACATCAAAATTTAATTTTACTATCCAAATTAGAATTTAAAAAAATGGACTGGAAATAACAATTAGTCCATGACAGTTGAAAAATACCCGTAAACAAAAGATGTACCCCTCATTTACCCGATAAAGGCCCACAGTAATATAATTATTTTAAGGGTCTGTTTAATCAGACTAAAATTACTTGTGTGAGAATGTGCACATATTTATTTAAACATAATCCCCAAATAGCCAAATACATTCAAAGTAATGGCCAGCAAACTTAATTTCAAATATTAAATCAAAGCAACAGCTATCAGAATCTATTTAATTAATTCCACTTTTGTCATACCAGACTTGACTAAAATAATTCCGAAAGGATCTATTACAGCTACCAAAACCTAAAGTGGCAACAACCCACTCTAACTTGTTGAATCCCCAGCACTAAACAAGCTGAAAGAAGCATCATCACCATCATAATGGTGGAAGACCTAGTTCTACCAAAGATTAAATTAACCCTGGAATGTCACAAAGATAGGGGTGGCATAGCTCAGTGGTAGAGAAAATTAGTTACTACTCCATTTTGGGGGGGAAATTGGAATTACCTAACGCCGTTAGTTTGAATGCCTTATTACCAGCCAGTCCCTTATTACTATGCATGCATAATTGTGTAAAGATAACTGTGCAAGCAGTCCAACAAGCATACATTATAACACTTACTCGTTTTCCTGTTGAACTTCCATTCACTTGAGTAGGTGCCATAGTAGCTGTGCTAGTAGGTGGAGGTCCAGCCGGAGGTGGTGTAGGGACTTTAGAAGATGGGTTTGATGAGGATAATGACACTGGTCTGTTGACACTTGGACTCTGCTCCTTCTCCTTTTCCCTGACATGAGAAGGGCTCTGGCTCTGGCTACCTGGCCCGTCATTCGTATTCCCTGCACGATTTCCTCGAGCACCACCTCCTCCCCGTCCTGTATTCCTCATTGTAGCCCTAAAGGCTGGTCTGCATACATAATTTTCCAAGATCTTAGGAGGTTTTTTCATGCGTTTTGCTTGAAGACCAATCTTCAGTTTGACATTGCCCTCGGATAGGCTGCTCTCCTTGACAGAGAACTGTGACTGGTCACCACTATCACCTTGACCACCTGCTCCTGTACCATCGGATATACTAGAAGCATCTTTCTCTTTGTCCCTCTTCTTCTCCTCCTCGTCTTCTTTCTTTCCCACTCCTCCTTCTTTTTCACGCTCACCGGAAGGAGCACCTGAGACAAGAGGAGGTGGCGTTGCAGTTCTGCCGTGAATCTTCTGATCCATCTTAACTTATGGGCCAGCTCAAGTTCAAAAGGTAAGAAATGTGTATCCTAGGAAAGGGAGTGGGATAGGGAAGGAGGAGGGAAAGGGGAAGGGGGAATAACAATGAGGTAGAAGCTCTCCTTTTTTCCCCAGAGCGTTTCTATCCTTCCCCGTCAGTCCAGCCCTCTTACTCCGTCCTTCAACTGTAGTTGTAGAGAATTGTAGAGAGAGGGGGGGGGGGGGGGGTCAGAAAAAGGGAGAGAAGGCAAAAAAAAATGTTCATTAATGTTGACGACCATACAGACGGAGAAACATTTAGATGGACAAACGTATTTATCATCTTTTTGTTCCAGGTTGTCCTTCATTCAGCTCTTTTCACAATAATACAGCAAAATCCGAATGGTCTTTTTCAACAACAAAAAATTAGGGGGGTGCTGCCAAAATTGTACAAAAGATTGACAAACGTATTTATCATCTTTTTGTTCCAGGTTGTCCTTCATTCGGCTCCTTTCACAATAATACAGCAAAATCCGAATGGTCTTTTTCAACAAAAAAAATTAGGGGGGTGCTGCCAAAATTGTACAAAAGATTGGTAAAAAAACAGCCATCATGCAGAACAACCTCCGTATAGTGAAAGCACAAGGATCATGTGTTTTGCCTTTTCTCTGGCTTTTGGGAACTTTTGGGAACAAAAGATGAAACCAACATGCACAAGAGCTCAGTAACGCAAGACTGTTTATCTTTAGGTATATGTATGCTGCATTAAAGGTGCATTGCAGAGTTTTGTCACTTTTTTACTTGTGACTGCCACCTCTGGCCTAAAACCTAACTGCAGCGTGTGAAGCTCTTGCTTCAATTCTACATAATTCTCTGTATTCGGTTTAGCCACGCTGCTGCCAGCATGTTGTGGTTTGGGGCACGCCGAGCACATCGTCTCCTGTGGGTTACTGCACACATCGACGACGCTGTTCCAAAATTAGACACAGCGTCGCAGAAAATGCGTTGAATGACCTGCTCTTGCCGCTCACAATTATTTAATAAATTTGTATTGTCAACACAAACATACAGAGCAGGAATACAGCACGTAAGAATTCTAAGGTTTTCCTCCATTTCCGGGTTTGTGCTCTGCATGCCACGTCATTATTAGCGTCCAATGGGAGCACAGCTCGTCACACGGGTGATTGTATAGTTCAGTGTGAATACGAAACGCACCATCGAGAAAGAAATTAAGTGCGCTTTTGGTCCGGACCAAACAAGCGGATAAAGGATTTATCTGGTGTGAATACACCCTCAGTTTCCATCCCAATTGTGTCGTACACCAGCGCTACATGTTTGTGGGGATGAGAATGATGTCATCCAATTTGTTTGTTTGGCAAAATTTCACTTGCGGACATGGCACCCACTTCCTTGTTCATTCATATGCCATAATGCCTCTGGGTCTCTATCTAGGCTGCACCTCCTGTCATAAAGTGAAGCAACTCGATGTCTAAGCAATTTTTTTTTTTTTTTTTAAAGTCAATGTTTACGTTATCTTCAAAGTATATTCCATTTCAATGGGCACAATGTAAGAGTCATTTGGACTTATTTTTTTTATTAATTTATGTTACTTATTTATATCCTTAAAGTTCTAATGTTATGTCCTAAAATTGAGGTTTTGCATTTACATGTGATGGGAATAAGGGAAAATATTATTAGGAGATGAAACATGAGGTTACTGGTGTTTTTGTTAACTGTTATTTTCAGGCTTGGGGAGTAACGGAATACATGTACCGCCGTTACGTAATCAGATTACAAAAAAAAAAATTAACTGTATTCCATTATTCCATTACAGTTACAGGAAAAAACATGTAATCAGATTACAGGGACATTTATTTATTTATTTTTTTTTTTCCACTGGAACTTACTTGAAATTTTGAGCTAAGAGTCCAGCGGCATGCTACTTGCTGTAGCTTCTTGCTAGCTAGCCCGCTAGCCTACAACCATAATGTGAGTTACACCTTCCAAACAAATCTTCCTCCCACCAATTTACTATTTAAACATCATACACAACATATACATTAACATTTTAAAAGTAACCCTCCCAACCCTGGTTATTTTGCACATAATTGAAAATGTTTTTGGGGGGAATGAAAATCAGTTTCTCATATATGCCTTGTTACAATTATGTTACAGTAAGTTTAATGCAGTAGCCTAATGCATGTAGAATTGAGTTTGAGTTTATTTGAACACGAAAAAGAATAAATTAAAAAAAAAAATAACAGTAATAAACATACAACAACAAAATAAAATAGCTACAAAACATGCAAAATTCAATAAAGAGCACCTAACAATGATTTTCCATGTTCAAAAGGGAGTGGAAGACCTGTTGTGTGTTATTGTGTATAGTGTGTAACTGTACCAAAAGGAGGTGTTTTTTTTTAAATCATTATATTATTATTTTCTTTTTTGCATGTCGGTGGTTTGAGGAGGAATTAACAAGGGTTTATCAGTCATAAAGACCTGAGTAGAGAAAAAGAGCTAATCATCCTTATTATAATATTGTAGCCATCCAAATAATCAGTTAGAAAAAACTGAGGACGACTGAAATTGTTTGAGTTGAAGACGCTCAGAATGCCACTGGTACGTGATGACCATATTTATTGCGTTTTTGTTTTGTAGACTAATGCTGGGGTCACACCTAACGATTTCCACAGTCTCCGACTAAAAACTAAAAGTATTAAGAAAGTTTTGGAGTTTAACTGGAATTGCAGCACGCGTCCGTATCATTTCATTTCTGACGGGGAAGTATGGCGGCACTTTTCAAGTACCGGGTATACTGTGGAACTCTAGGAAGTTGTCCACAGCTCTTTCAAGCCTTTAAATGATGTAATGCAGAGCCACGCAAAGCAGGTGCTTTCTGTGGGTGAAGTCATTTGAAGGCAATTGAGAACTGTGACCTCAGCACTTTGGGCCCTCTGGGACTGCACAGAGGATCTCTGTTTTCTTCCTCTGCCTTCAGCAGCAGTAAATGAAAGTGAGTGATAGAGCGTCAACATGACGGCGGTTTCTCTGGCCCCCCCATATGAAGGAAAACACTTAAGTAGACGCATAGGGGAGCCTGCAGAAAGTCATACAATTCATCACGATGCATGGCAAGAAACAAAGGTAATTTTCAATTTTATGCTCTTGGTCCATGTTTGTGTTGGATTATGAGCAGTAGTAGTACATGTACATGTTTAACCACACTTAGCCATTTCTGGAGTGTGGCCTGGAGCTCACCCACACCCACTTCTCAGAGTTTACATCAGTTACTCATTCCATTTCACCTCAAAACTACACACCCAGTATGCTACATATGGCAAACTCAAAACACCTTGTTTTTTTGTTGTTTAGCACTCCATCGATCTGTGTTCTGACCATTTTTAAGCTTGCCATCAGCTTCCTCCTTTCACAAACTTGCAAAGTGGCAGTCACAGCGCACAAACTGAAGTAATTGTGGTCCCAATAACCAAAAACACATTTCGCACAAAAGCTTTGTTCCCGACTTCCTTCTCTCACAAACTGACAAATGTTCTACTACTTTGATACTAAATTGAAAGTGATATTGGCTGCTTTAGCTTCCGAACAGAAGCTATGTGTGAGACAGACCCAACACACAGTTGCAACTTAAAATATTTAAAAACTATGCGATTTGGAAATCAACCAAAAAACGTTCAGTAATGTTATCAGGGTCCATGAGCCATTTTGATGGTAGCCCTGGAAGAACCAGCACTGGCCCTACATATTCATTATATAGGTTTTCAGTTTCAACTTTCAACGATTATTTCATATTCAGCATCTTTATACTGTATTTGTTAAGCATTTAAGAAACTTTACTTCTGTTGTTACTTTTTTTTCAGCATAAAATCTAACTGTATAACATTTGACATGTTTTGGTCTTAATATCTTGTTCAAGTCGAAATGATCTGGCATGCAAACAAATGTTTATTAAAAAGATCACAACAATTGATCAATCTAAGTGGCTAAAACTCAAACTGATATTAAATAAAACAAGACATGTTCATTTAATCGTATTTCTGTAAGAAATATAAATGGGCCAGTATCAGTGAACGTAGGGTGGGCCACTGTTAATTTAGAACCCTGGTTAGTGGTTATGTATAAAACATGCACAAAAATGTTTGTGATTGGGCCATCATCAAGTGTTTTTTTGTTTGTTTTCTTGTTTGCTTGTTTGAATGTAAAGCCATTACTTTGTTAACTTTATGTTTACATATGTATGGCTGTTAGGCTGTTAAGAATGTTACTTAAATATTACCTGTATCGTTAATATAGGTTTTACAATAGCTAGAGTTTTAACCAATGACAGGTCTACCTGCACTAAAAAACAGATTACATTTGAGGTCTACACTGGATTATTTGTATTAATGTGTGCAAAATACTTATGCGCCTCCTTGTAATAATGAAAAATTTGACAAATGAATTTGAAGCTAACAACAAGAGAAATGGCACAGCAGGCCAAAACTGTAGTAAACAACTTCTCACGTCCCCTCCCCTTTCTTTCTAGCCAATTCCCTGCCATCTTACTTTTGCACACGTTGTTCATAACTGCTTATTTCCCTTTGACTACAGCAATATGTGATGCAGCCCACCCCCACATCATTCACGAGGGCTCGGCTGGCGTGTATAGTCTCTTTCATGGTTTTTGCTCCATGGGAATAATAGCAAATAGTCTGATTAAACAAGCAAGCAAGGGATAATGCTTTGGTAGAACTGTGTTTAACATAACGGATAAGCAAATATCACGAAAAGCTGCTTTGAATTGGACTGTTTGTGTAGATGTGTTTCGTGTAACCTTTCCCTGAACTCTACCTTTACCCACAACCCCTGTTTTATCTCTACTTGGCCTCACCACAATCCAACCTGATCCTAACCCCCACAGAGTGGTGGGTGGGGGCGTCTTCAGAGTGAGGGAAAGCAACATGGATGACAGGTGTCAGTTGAGCCAGCACATTTCAAACATCCTCTGCATGCGGGAGCAATGTGAAGCTCATTCCACTGTAGTAACAGTGCATGCATGTGTGATAAAAGCGAATGGACTACCCAAACAATGACGGGCTCGGTCTGCATCATTTACCCTACAATGTTATCTTTATTTATTTTATTTTTTTTAGATTAATTCCCTTAACCAAAAGTAAACATGCATGTTTAAGCGCCATCACATTTACCAGCCGGCTGTGGATTTAAATCACACATTTGTACTCACCTCTACTAGTTTTCCAGAAATGGTGTTCACATTATTTGGCTCCGTGTCCTTCCTCGTTTGTGACTACGTGGTGGCCAGCCATTACTCCAAGTGCTGAATTGGCATAATATGACACGAAATGTAAACTGTAGGAATTGGTTTGCATAAATATGAGATCACTCAAAAGCATGCACCGTGATCTACACAGTACGCACTGCTGACAGTAGTCATGTGTCGCGCCTTATGTTACACTATTATCGCGTTTGTGGCGCGTACAAGGGTGCCAAATATTAACCAGGCGAAAGCGCACAAAACAATGCCGATACAAATAAATCAACAAACCGCCCACTATCCCCCTCGAATGCATTATTGTACTGTTATTAATGGAAAAATAACAGGGCCAGTTATGGAGGACGGCGTCGTCGCTGTAGTGCTAAATATAGCGCTAACCAACGTATTGTGAAATAATTGTGGTAATAAACTATTAGCTGCACTATATCCTAAAATAGACATCATATCCTCTCATTTGAATGATCCTAATGGTGAGCATCTTGCTATCTATCAGCCTATAACTGCTACTGTTTAAAGACAACTGGGGCTATTTTCATCCAGCAAATGTTCAATTCATAACGTTCGCGGGCTTGTAATGAGTCGCAAATTCCAAGTCTTTTTAGCCGCCCCGAGACGTTAAATATCCTACATATAGTCTTTCTGTAATGCGCATGGTTATTACTATGACAGTGCAGGACAAGTGATGTACATAATCTTACATCTCCGTCACATTCTCGCATGCACTCGTGTTACTACATCTCAGCTACGACGGCTAACGATGCACTAGCGAGCCCGCTAAACCACAAAAAAATATTACCACGTAGCTACGAATACAATTGTGGAATAAAAATCGCATAAAAACGAAGCGCGTAAGTGTGTAGTGTAACATTCGTGTGGTAGAAGATAACAAATGCACTACCGTGTAGGTTGTTTAAAAAAAATAAAAAAAACACTGTCAACAAAATGGCGGCTACGTTGAATCAACATAGAGCCCCGAAATGGATCTCCTTCTTAATTCCTTCTTCTTAGGGGGTAAAATCCTTCTTCCTTACAACGAGTGGTATCCGGTATTTCTTCCGATATGTCCCAAAAATCCAAACCGACGCTCTGTTAGCTGGGCCTGGATGTGTCAGCACGGGCCTCTCTCGTTGGTCGGGCCTCCATGTCTGCTCAGCCCGTGTCGCTACAGTGTCAGCCCAGCACGGGCATTCTCAGCCGCGGGGAGGGAGGACGGGCGGGGGCGAGCGGAGGAGAGGAAAGAAGGGAGCAAATGTCACTTGCTCGCTTGCACAGAGAACAAAGTCTACGTTTAACAGTTTCTCGCCTTTTTTTTTCTTTTCAATTTGATTCCTGGCGTTTTCCCCACTGCACTACTGGCTTTTCCAAAACGCTCGATGTCAGCTGTCAAATGAAGTGCTTGTCAACGCAACGACAAGTATCTCTTAGCCTAATCCATTAATAATTGTGCTGGAGATGTTACATTCAAAGTGGAGCCCAGACCAGTCGATTAATGAAGTAGGCGTCTATTTTAATAATTCATCATACCAACTACCGTATACAGTATGAGCAAAACAATATCTTGTTTCAGGTTCTCCATTCATTGCATTACATCTGGTCTCGGTTCCATATTTTATACTGTTTGGGCATAATTTAACACTGACAGCAAATACCGGTACTTGAATTAAACTATCACAGAAGGTAATAATGTTGCATATATTCTATAGTGCACTAAATTACAAGGTGATTTACAGAGAGGCTTTCATTCATACACCAATGGGTAGCTGCAAGGCACTGCCAGACCCACTAGGAGCGAATATTGGTTCAGTCAGTGTCTTGCCCAAAGACACTTCGACCACAGACACTGGTATTTAACCCAACGACCCTACAGTCACTCACTGGATGACCTGCTCTGCCAACTGAGCCACAACAGCCCCTAAATAGACACTCTTATATAAATTATATAGCTATATAGAAATTATATAATTCAGTATTTGTTTAGGAACTATATATGAATAAAAATCAGAAAAAGGATCAGACATTATTTGCTTATTAATAATTACATACTACTTATATAGTGGACCCCCACATACTCATGGTTTAGCACCCAGAGATTTACATATTTACATCTTTTCTTTTTTTTTATTATCCATCAATCTAAAAGACACACCTGAACTAGAAACACAGTCAAGTGACTCATGTCATGTTCCAATACTTTATCTCACTTGAAAAGTGGGTGGCTTCAAACAAAAGGCACTCTTTTCCTGAATTGTTTAACGCATCTAAATGTAAAATCCCATGAAATAAAAGATGGAAATCATCTTTTGATCTGAAACCCAAATGTTTTCAACAAAAACAAAGGAATTGACCTTGGACGAACATCTCTATACCTCTATAAACTTTTTTTTGTCAGCTCTTGTGACAAGGAAGAAAAAAAGGCATAAAGAGATGAGGATCACAGCGATAACATTTAATAACAGCCTTACAAACAAGAGTGTGACGTTGATTTAGATTAAGTGGAGAAATTAGGTCACTGTCTTCATAACAGTCTTCGTGTAAAAGTGGTATTTCTTGGGAATTCTGTCAACTGGCAGGTGGTGACAAGTTCCGGACATCTGAATCACCCAAGTGAACCAGCAGAGTGTGGTAGCGTTGTGGTCTTGTTAGCTTACTGCTCAGTGATTTAGTGCAGAGAAGAAAAATTAGGGATCCTTGGCTAAAATGTGCAAATGAAGTGACAGTTCAAGCTACACATAATGACGAAGATGGTCGCCATAAAGGAGGTGAAGTTGCCATAACTCAGATGGCTTGCCTCCCCTGTTGCTCTGTCCTAATGGCGTGACCCTCTGGAGATTGTGATGCGTGCAGGAGGCGGCTGTTGTCAAGACCGTCAAGACTTTTTCGGCACACTGGACATGTATCGTGCTGAAAGAGGGAAAACAATCAGCAGTGTGAGCAAGGGAAGCCTGAGTGCCAAAGTTAGCATCAATTTTGAATATTTCAAACTACAAATGTGAGTAGTAGACATGAAGTGGCAAATCCAGGTCTAGAAAGTAAAAACCATGTCACAATTTGGCTTTAGCTCCTCATGCTAGCTGGCTAGCTCCCTGGGTGCTCGTTTACCTGCTAGGGAACTAGCTATAGCTAGCACAAGGGCCAATAGCCAAACTGTGGTAGACTTTTTACTTTCTGGACCTAGATTTGCCACCTCTGGTAGTAGATGACCATTGTTGGATGTGAGGAACATTATATGACAAATGTGTCAAAACCTCGGCCTTAGGTCCTCACACTCTTCAACTCTGTAAGTGGTCATCCTTACCAGCTCCAGCCAAGGCACTATACATTCACTATGGAAGTAATGGAGGCATGGTAGCTTCCGGACAAATTCCCCTGATGAATACTCCTCCCTACAAATTGTACACTCCAGTCTGCAGTCTGAGAGACAAAACAAAAGGAAGAGCTTTTGTTTATGAGAGTAAGACAATAAGCAAAGTCATAACATAACAAGGAGACAGCCGAATAATTGAATTCATTTCATCATTCCAAGTTCGTCCTTTGAGTTGATACAGTGTGACTAATGGGTTTTGCATTCCTCAATGAAAGGGATCTTTCTAGAAACTTCGTGAATTGTCACCCACTTTTTATTTGCAGTCAGTAAGTCAGTTTTTATGTATCATTGGCACAATAATTAGTTTTTATGTAGGCCACAGAGTGGAGTGGCATACTTTCAACTATCATTTTCCATCTCGGCCACTACATATCAAGTCTTTCAGTGCAAATGAGAATCTGTTCTCATTTGCCTTACGCGGATAAATAAAGGTTAAATAAATAGAATTATTTGATGCTGTCGATTACAGGAATGTTTCGTTGTGCATGCTTCACCAGCTTCTGGCATTAAAAATTTCTGTCTGAAAAATACATTAACAAAACACAAATGACATACAAGTGTATTTTTTGATATAATTTGCCAATTTAGCTTCTTTTTTGTTTTTACTCAGTTCACAACATGAGTGAAGTTATGGGAACATGTTATGATACAAGTTGAGCCAATGCTATAGCTAGCTCTTGATTTAAAAAAAACAACAGTGTGACCCTTAACATAATATACATATTTTCTTATTCGGTACACGCAATGTCATAAAAACTTTTCTTTTCTTTTTTTCTCACTGCCAAGTTATTAATATGAGTGGTGTGTAGAGTTGACACAAATAATTTTTACTTTTTACATTTGTACTGAAGTGAGTGTTTTGTAATTTTTTTTCCTTCTGCCCCCCCAAAGGAAGAGGAAAATCTTTCACGCCCCACCCCCCACCCCCAATTCTCCACCACGACTAATAACTAGTAGGGATGGGCGAGTAAAGTAGTAGTGCTATCTGTAGTCGTGACCATGCCTGATAACAATCCACTTGTGGCCGTTTATGACAGGAACTAGAAAGTAGAAATTAGAAGAATAGAAAATTGCTATTAATTTCATGCAATTTTAAGGAAAAAGATAAGCGATTTGGATAATAGATAGGTGGATGCTATCTTGTGATGTATAGGTAATTATTTAAAAATCATCTATCACTGATTTAAAAAAAGATATATATTTCTTAGAAATTTCATGTATTAGTAGTATCGGTAACTAATCAAGACGAGTGTTCGCACTGGTATCGGTCTGGAAAAAAAGAGATATAGAACATAAATCATAATATTGTTGTACAACTCATATTATACTATATGCATTCTGATAATGAGTGCCACTGCCACCTACTGTAACGGATATGCAATTACACTTTATTCTATTATGAGCACACACAAAAATGTTTACACGCCCCCACCCCAACTACCAAATTTGAGAAGTACTAACTTAAGTATATTTTAGAGTATGCACTTTTTTAACAAATGTATCTGTGACCAAAGTGTGAGCACTTCTGCCACGATATATGTATTTACATAAACTTGAATATAAATGTAGAACTGGTGACAGCTATTGAATCTTGTTTGAAAGCTGTTCCAGTGTAATTATGCACTGGCAGGGTTTAAGGTTCCAAAAAAAAGTATTTGTAGTAATTTTAGGGTTAGGGTTAATAGCACAGCAAGAACTGCCGTAGAAATAAATACCCTATGGAAAAAATATTGATATACTGGATTGAGTGCAGAAATAAAAACATGGCATATAAAACTTCCATGAATTGTCGGTAAGGGACGATAGGAAGACCAAGGAAGACGGGGAGGAATGTAGGAACAACAAATGTAAAGAGAAATAAAGCAGTAGATGGTGACAGGAAGTTGACAGCAGATTTTGCAGTGAGTGGAAAGACAAGTGACTGAGGAGGGCTGAAAAAGAGCTAAAAAGAAGAAACTAGTGTATATATAAGTGCCATAATGTGTTTCCCACCTGTTTGCTCTTGAGAAATGCAAACTGTCGGCAAAGATGAGATCATGTTCTTTTCGGCAGGGGGTGGACCCGTGTTCTCCAACTGTCCTAACAACTGGGATGACAACAACAAGGTGGGTTGTACCCGGTAATGGTGACGTGATGATGTCAGAGAACAAGTTTTGCTTTATATCAGAAGCGGCAAATCCAGGTCCAGAAAGTAAAAACCCTGCCACAGTTTGGCTTTAGCCTTGTGCTAGCTAGCTAGCTCGCTCTCTAGCAGGTAAATGAGCACATGGGGAGCTAACTCGCTAGCACCTGGGGCTAAAGACAA
Organism: Vanacampus margaritifer; assembly: GCF_051991255.1. Taxonomy (NCBI): domain Eukaryota; kingdom Metazoa; phylum Chordata; class Actinopteri; order Syngnathiformes; family Syngnathidae; genus Vanacampus; species Vanacampus margaritifer. The sequence goes on from NC_135448.1 coordinate 6,071,919, forward strand.
ACTATGATAGGGTTTTTACTTTCTGGACTTGGATTTGCCACCCAAAAATATCCCACCAGTAATGGAACATTGCAACTTCCTAAGAATGTTGTCAAATATATTTATTTACCTGTTTATTGACAAATATTGAGACATTATTAACATGATCAGTGTCACATTCATGAATATCTTGAATATATTTTTTTGCACAGTTTATCATCACGAGAGTAGTATAAATTTGATGGGAAAAATAACTACAGCATGTAAACAAAAAAAAGTGTTCTGTTGAGTTGGGACAGTAAGACTAGTCAAACCACAGCTAGCAACTTAAGCTTTAATTATCCTAACAACTTTCTTTTTTTTTGATAAGGTGAATCTATTAACAAATGAATAGTAATTGTTAGATATTTGTTATGTTACATGCCTGTTTAATTTTTCTGGTGATAGTGGCAACTCACGCCTTTCGGCTAGCGTTGATCACTGCTAAGAATAGGAGCTTGTGGCAATGACCTGTCTGAATTTTTGGGCCTTTAAAAAAAAACAATAACAACTGTTCACTTTGCAAACAACAACCAAATGGTAATTGTTCCTGGTTATTTTCTATCAGACCACATGGTTGTTTGTTTTTTTCCTGTTTGTGATTAACTTCACCAGCAAAGGCAGCGTGTCCGCTTCCATTCCATTTCATTTCTATAATTTCTAACCCCTGCTGGTAAAAAAGGGGCTACTTTGCAGATGGAAATACCATAAAATAAAAGCTGGAATTCTGCACTTATGTCTCATATTCATCTGAAACCCAAATGTCTTCAGTAAACAACAACAAAGGAATTGACCTTACCGTTCCAATACTTTTGGAGGACTTGAAATCAAATACGAGCGGGTCTATGCAGCAATCAGAGCAGCTTTTTATTTTATATCCTTACGTTTAAAGCCTTAAGTGTGGGATAGTGTGTGTGAGATACTTTCGCAAGGCACTGTACTTCCATTCTTGTAAAAGGTATGTGTACTTGTCTCCCATTCCAATAGATGAATAAATGCAGAGGAAATTAAGAACTGCTTTACAATTACAGAGAGGAACATTCTATATAAACTGACCTCTGTGATGACTGTATCCAGGCCTCCCTGACCCCATGCATAATCTGCTGGGTTTGAGTACAGTTGCAGCATGCTCGATCTGAGAGACAGAAAAAGGAGAACGTTTGGTCACTTCTTGGCAGATGAAATCAGAAAATAATTAAAATCGGGGATTACAATGCAGCTGGTGTAGTGCTGGGGTTTCCATTGGATGTAAACAGGTCGGCCAAGAAGTGTTGCATGATCCTTGAGTGGGCAAAAACAGATTTTTTTTTTTTGTCAAATGGAGAAAAACAATGGCAAGACAAAAAGTCAACCTGATATAATGTATATATAGAAAAGATTTGTGAGCAATCATTCCAGATGACTCGATTAACTCATTCAAACCCAAAAATGTATAAATGCTTTTTTAATACTTTGTACTTCACTCCTCAAAACATATTTAATAAAAAAAAGAAATTGCTAGAGCATACAGAAGGCTTTGAAACAGTTTCTGACAGAAAGCAATGGTAGTTACTACAAAAAACGGCCAGCAGGTGGCAGCAGAGTATAAGAGATCAACCAGGGCCATGTTGCAATAAGCTTTTTGCCAGTGTTTTCAAAAGGTTTGTGAATAATGATGAAACTTAAGCTATGTTCTACTGCTAATTGCTGCAAAATGGAAACAGATCCAAATATACTTTATGATGAAAGAAGAGACTCTAATCTTTCTTTTGGTAGGTTCCATGTTTTTAATCGCACTAGAACAGAATATTCTGTGGACCTTGCAAAATCGGTCAAAATCCAGTAAAACAGCCGGGAGCAAAGGGGGCTGCTTCAGTGAAAATGGTTGGGAGTGAATGAGAAATGTAAAACTGTTGCCACAGTCGGATATCCAAAATAGACACTATCAGACCCAGACATTTCTTGTCCTCAAAAAAATGTACACGCAACTAGCCCTCTAGTGTAATTTATCTTACGATGTTGTGTACCATCACACACACCCTTCCACTTGAGGCCTTTGTTCAGGTCGGGGTGACCTCTGCTCAGGCTGGGACAGAAACTGTAGCTCTCTGACCTCAGCATTTCCCGGTGTCACGAAAGGATGATGACTTTGAGCACTAAGCAACGTCTCGCTATCATCCTGGTCTGACTCCGACGAAGGCGGGTGCGTCAGCAGAGCGGAGCGCTCCATAAACAACAGCTGCCATAACTTGGAGAGATACGGGAAAATTAGTGAGTCAAAGGCTTGGAGAAATAGCTATGTTTATATTGAAAGGCAATTAGCAAAGGATTACTTCTGAGAACAACGAGTTAGAGTCTTCACTGGTCTCTGGTGTGCTGTTCTCTAAGAGTCTGGATATCATAACAAAAAGCAGGTTCAGTACTGGAAACGTTTTCTTTTTTTTATCCAAATAGGAGCCCAATCCCAAAATGGTCCCGTACCTGGAGTCATGTTCCACCTCCTCAATAAAGTCAGACTTGCACCTGGGGCACACAAAACCCTTAAAAAGAAAAGAACATCCTAAATTCCCTACAGGGATGTAAACATTATGACCACATAACGACATACGACATGTTTTGTTTTCACAGATTCTTAACAATAAAACTGATCATAGTTTGCAGTGGTGTAGAACAGAACTGCATCTAACTGAATGAAAGCTGTATCATTCATTAGATGTGTTAGGTGAATATAAATCAGGGGTCAGCAACCTTTCCTGTCAAAAGAGGCAATTTTAGGCCAAAGAAATAACCAAAAGTGTATGTGGAGCCGCAAAACATTTGCAGATTGTGATGAAAGAAACCGCGTGTTAGTCGAATGTACTCAGGGGCCAAGAGCTTTTTAGAGCACAAGTAATATCAGAGCAGCATCCAATACGTACACATTCTTTTTGTAATTTTTCAAACAATTGTAGACTTTTCTGCCTTTCTGTCACATCTGTCATATTTTTAGAAATTTTATGGGCACATTGTGGTCATTTTCTGCCACTGTTCTTCATTTTTGGGACATTTTATGGCAATTTAATTAATTTTTAAAAAAAAAAAATTCCTGTCTTTTTTGCTATACATTTTCTGACCTTTTTGACAATTTTGTGTACATTTTATAGTAATTTTTAGGATTTCTTCTTTTGTTTTTGGACGTTATAGTTACTTTTTGTATGTTTTTTGAATTTTTGGGGGGGAATTTTGTGTATATTTTATGGTAATTTTCAGGAGTTTTTAGATATTTTATTATTACTTTTTGAACATATTTTTTTCTGCCTTATTTATTCGGTTTCTTTCACATTTTTGGAAATTTTATGGTAATTTTCTGCTTTTCCTCTTCCTTTTTCGACATTTTATTGTAATTTTTTGGACATTTTTAGATATTTATTTTGTGTACATTTTATGGTAATTTTCAGGATTTCTTTTGTTTTTGGACATGTTATAGTTACCTTTTGTACTTTTTTAATACATTTTCTTTCTTTCTTTTTTGGCATTTTTGTGTATATTTTATGGTAATTTTCAGGAATTCTTAGACATTTTATGATATGTTTTTGCTTTTTCTCTTCCTTTTTGGACATTTTAAGGTGACTTGACAAATTTGGCAATTTTATGGACATATGGACATTTCCCGCCTGTATTCTTCATTTTTTTGACAATTTTATATTTTATTTTATTTACATTTTTTCTGCCTTTTTTGTATAAATGTTCTGACTTTTTTTGCAATTTTGTGCATAAATTATGGTAATTTCTGGAGTTCTTAGACATTTTATGGTTACTTTTTGAACATTTTCTTTTCTGTCTTTTTTATTCGATTCTCTGACATTTTTGGAAATTTAATGGACATTTTATGGTAATTTTCTGCTTTTTCTCTTTCTTTTTAGCCATTTTATGGTCACTTTTTTGACATTTTTAGACGGCCACCATGGACCCTCAAAGACCCTGCCAAGAGTGTAAGTAAGGCTGGTCCCACTGTTCCACAGCCTGAAAACCAAACACTGCTCCAATATCTGACATTTGCCTTCCCGATTGATCCTCCAGATGATGGAATACACACTCCAGTCCCCCATATTTGTTGGCATGGTTCACCATCAATGACATTTGTACACAGAAAAAACAACAAACAGAGATGTTTGTCACAAACATTATCTTCTGCAGGGACATCAAAGCCCGGATCATTGAGCAAGCAATGATGCAGAGATGATGTCATGGCAATACCGGGAGATCATTACACTTCACTAAGCATACGATCAAAAGGCGCTGATGTCATCCATCCGCTGTTCACAGCTCCCAAGGGACATATTTGCATGGCATCTGGGGATTGCTGTGATATGCTAATAACCATCATTATACTCCTCATTTCTCGTATTAATGCAGCATTTGGGTTTGGCAGCAACATCGCAGTGTTCACATCCAATTTTTAAGGAAATCACAAATTGTCTTCCTAACTCAGAAATAGACACTAAATGGGAACGTTTTTGTTTAAATGACTTCCCACTTAAGTACCTGCCCATGTCGCAAAAGATTTATGTTATCATTAAAGTGCACCAAACGACGGGGGTTCTCGGTTTACGATTTAAGGTCCCACCAACAGTGGCGGTGTAAGAATATGTTGTCACACGACACATGCAGACAGGCTTAGTTAATGTACTTATTGTACAGTATTTAATTCAATGTATTGTTTTTAAGCTACGGAAGTGTTTTTAATACACATATTTAATTTACTTTAATTTGACTATTGTGTTAGCATAGATAAAGACTAAAACGATATCACTTAATTGGAGCAAAATTCTTGTGTTTATTACGATGTATGTTTTCAGTAACCATTTTGCCAGGCTGATCTATTTTTCCACACGCAAAAAAAATAACTTTTGCTCAGGATAATTAAAGTAGATTGCATTTTCAATTGTATCTATTTGTTTTAGAAAAATCAATAAATAACTATTGCAAAGCATCTTTCTGCTCTGCAATGTAGACACGTCAGCATAAATCAAATGGGTGGGGGGGAACGGGGTTGTCCCATCAAATGTGCGGTTATCCCTCAATATAGAGAAATAATAAAATAAAATAGAAATATTTGCCAGAAATGTATTTAAACGTCTTTTCTCATTCTGATTGCTGTAGTAGTTTGGGGGCCGAAGGTGGGGGCATGTTGCTCAGAACGTGGATTTTTTTTGTTATTGATTTCTGGTGAATAATTCAGACTATTTATTACATCCAGTTCCTCCATATTGGGCAGAGGAGGCAAATCCAGGTCCAGAAAGTAAAAATATTTATCTTTAGCCCCTTGTGCTAGCTAGCTAGCTCCCTAGCACCTGGGGACCTAGCTAGGGAGCTCGCTAGCTACCACCTGAGACTAAAGCCAAACTGTGGCAGGGTTTTTATTTTCTGGACCTGGATTTGCCACCTGTGATATTGGGACATATCAGCAAAGTTTGAAGTGTTGACCATCAGGTCGGCTTTCAGTCCGTGTAAAATTTTTAGTGGCACGTTTCAATTTTGTGTAGGTGATAATGTTTTTTCCTCCCAGGAGCTCCTATTTAATGTCAATAAAATCCAAACTATTG